>NW_028263236.1:600000-893248 GCF_982192425.1 Myodes glareolus
GCTACTTGCAAGCATTCCCCAGCAACTCACATGCATATCTCTGAAAGGGAAGCAGTCTGTTCCAACACTTCAATTCACTGTGCGAAGTGAATGGAGTGTTGCTTCACTTTATAAATGCTGTTCTTTCTGAGAAAATCACTTTCCTTTGAAATTGCCTTAAGCTACTTACAAGCATTGATCAGCAACTCACATGAGTTTCTCTGAAAGAGAGGCAGTCTGTTCAAACTCTTCAATTCACTGTGCGAAGTGAATGGAGTGTTGCTTCACTTTCTAAATGCTGTAGTTACAGAGAAAATCACTTTCCTTTGAAACTGCCTTAAGCTCCTAACAAGCATTCACCAGCAACTCACCTGAGTTTCTCTGAATGAGAAGCAGTCTGTTCCAACACTTCAATTCACTGTGCGAAGTGAATGGAGTGTTACGTCACTTTCTACATGCTGTAGTTACAGAGATAATCACTTTTTTTTGAAACTGCCTTAAGCTACTTACAAGCATTGACCAGCAACTCACATGAGTTTCTCTGAAAGAGAAGCAGTCTGTCACAACATTTCAATTCACTGTGCGAAGAGAATGGAGTGTTGCTTCACTTTCTAAATGCTGTAATTTCAGAGAAAATCACTTTCCTTTTAAAGTGCCTTAAGCTACTTACAACCATTCACAAAAAACTCACATACGTTTCTCTGAAAGAGAAGCAGTCTGTTACAACACTTCAATTCACTGTGCGAAGTGAATGGAGTGTTGCTTCACTTTCTAAATGCTGTACTTTCAGAGAAAAAAACTTTCCTTTGAAACTGCCTTAAGCTTCTTACAAGCATTCACAAGAAACTCACATGCGTATCTCTGAAAGAGAAGCAGTCTGTCCCAAAACTTCAATTCACTGTGTGAAGTGAATGGAGTGTTGCTTCACTTTGTAAATGCTGTGCTTTCAGAGAAAATTACTCTTCTTTGAAAGTGCCTTAAGCTACTTACAAGCATTCACCAGCAACTCACATCAGTTTCTCTGAAAGAGAAGCAGTCTGTTCCAACACTTCAATTCACTGTGCGAAGTGAATGTGTTGTTGTTTCACTTTCTAAATGCTGTATTTTCAGAGAAAATCACTTTCCTTTGATACTGCCTTAAGCTACTTACAAGCATTCATAAGAAACTCACATGCGTTTCTCTGAAAGAGAAGCAGTCTGTTCCAACACTTCAATTCAGTGTGTGAAGTGAATGGAATGTTGTTTCATTTCTAAATGCTGTACTTTCAGAGAAAATCACTTTCCTTTGAAAGTGCCTTAAGCTACTTACAATCATTCACCAGCAACTCACATGAGTTTCTCTGAAAGATTAGCAGTCTGTTCCAACACTTCAATTCACTCTGCGAAGTGAACGGAGTGTTGCTTCACTTTCTAAGTGCTGTACTTTCAGAGAAAATCACTTTCCTTTGAAACTGCCTTAAGCCAATTACAAGCATTCACCAGCAACTCACATGCATTTCTCTGAAAGAGAAGCAGTCTGGTACAACACTTCAATTTACTGTGCGAAGTGAATGGAGTGTTGCTTAACTTTTTAAATGCTGTCCTTTCAGGGAAAATCACTTTCCTTTCAAAGTACCTTAAGCTACTTACAGGCATTCAGCAGCAACTCACAGGAGTTTCTCTGAAAGAGAAGCAGTCTGTTCAAACATTTCAATTCACTGTGCGAAGTGAATGGAGTGTTGATTCACTTTCTAAATGCTGTACTTTCAGAGAAAATCACTTTCCTTTGAAAGTGCCTTAAGCTACTTAGAAGCATTCACCAGCAACTCACATGCGTTTCTCTGAAAGAGAAGCAGTCTGTTCCAACACTTCAATTCACTGTGCGAAGTGAATGGAGTTTTGCGTCACTTTCTAAATGCTGTACTTTCAGAGAAAATCACTTTCCTTTCATACTGCCTTAAGCTACTTACAAGCATTCACCAGCAACTCACAATCATTTTTCTGAAAGAGAAGCAGTGTGTTCCAACACTTCAATTCACTGTGAGAAGTGAATGGAGTGTTGCGTCACTTTCTAAATGCTGTACTTTCAGAGAAAAGCACTTTCCTTTGAAAGTGCCTTAAGTTACTTTCAAGTATTCACCAGCAACTCACATGCATTTCTCTGAAAGAGAAGCAGTCTGTTCTAACACTTCAGTTCACTGTGCGAAGTGAATGGAGTGTTGCTTCACTTTCTAAATGCTGTAATTTCAGAGAAAATCACTTTCCTTTGAAAGTGTCTTAAGCTACTTACAAGCATTCACCAGCAACTCACATGAGTTTCTCTGAAAGTGAAGCAGTCTGTTCCAACACTTCAATTCACTGTGCGAGGTTAATGTGTTGTTGTTTCACTTTCTAAATGCTGTACTTTCAGAGAAAATCACTTTCCTTTGAAACTGCCTTAAGCTACTTACAAGCATTCACCAGCAACTCACATGCATTTCTCTGAAAGAGAAGCAGTCTGTTCCAACATTTCATTTCACTCTGCGAAGTGAACGGAGTGTTGCTTCACTTTCTAAAGGCTGTAATTTCAGAGAATATCACTTTCTTTTGAAAGTGCCTTAAGCTACTTACAAGCATGCACCAGCAACTCACAATCAATTTTCTGAAAAAGAAGCAGTCTGTTCAAACAATTCAATTTACTGTGTGAAGTGAATGGAGGGTTGCTTCACTTTCTAAATGCTGTACTTTCAGAGAAAAAAACTTTCCTTTGAAACTGCCTTAAGCTTCTTACAAGCATTCACAGGAAACTCACATGCGTATCTCTGAAAGAGAAGCAGTCTGTCCCAAAACTTCAATTCACTGTGTGAAGTGAATGGAGTGTTGCTTCACTTTCTAAATGCTGTACTTTCAGAGAAAATCACTCTTCTTTAAAGTGCCTTAAGCTACTTACAAGCATTCACCAGCAACTCACATCAGTTTCTCTGAAAGAGAAACAGTCTGTTCCAATACTTCACTTCACTGTGCGAAGTGAATGGAGGGTTGCTTCACTTTCTAAATGCAGTACTTTCAGAGAAAATCACTTTCCTTTGAAACTGCCTTAAGCTACTTACAGGCATTCAACAGCAACTCACATGCATTTCTCTGAAAGAGAAGCAGTCTGTTCCAACACTTCATTTCACTGTTCGAAGTGAATGGAGTGATGCTTCACTTTCAAAATGCAGTACAATCAGAGAAAATCACTTTCCTTTGAAACTGCCATAAGTTACTTACAAGCATTCCACAGTAACTCACATGCATTTCTCTGAAATAGAAGCAGTCTGTTCCAACACTTCAATTCAATGTGCGAGGTGAATGTGTTGTTGTTTCACTTTCTAAATGCTGTACTTTCAGAGAAAATCACTTTCCTTTGAAACTGCCTTAAGCTACTTACAAGCATTCACCAGCAACTCACATGCATTTCTCTGAAAGAGAAGCAGTCTGTTCCAACATTTCATTTCACTCTGCGAAGTGAACGGAGTGTTGCTTCACTTTCTAAAGGCTGTAATTTCAGAGAATATCACTTTCCTTTGAAAGTGCCTTAAGCTACTTACAAGCATGCACCAGCAACTCACAATCAATTTTCTGAAAGAGAAGCAGTCTGTTCAAACAATTCAATTTACTGTGCGAAGTGAATGGAGGGTTGCTTCACTTTCAAAATGCTGTACTTTCAGAGAAAATCACTTTCCTTTGAAAGTGCCTTAAGCTACTTGCAAGCATTCCCCAGCAACTCACATGCATATCTCTGAAAGGGAAGCAGTCTGTTCCAACACTTCAATTCACTGTGCGAAGTGAATGGAGTGTTGCTTCACTTTATAAATGCTGTTCTTTCTGAGAAAATCACTTTCCTTTGAAATTGCCTTAAGCTACTTACAAGCATTGATCAGCAACTCACATGAGTTTCTCTGAAAGAGAGGCAGTCTGTTCAAACTCTTCAATTCACTGTGCGAAGTGAATGGAGTGTTGCTTCACTTTCTAAATGCTGTAGTTACAGAGAAAATCACTTTCCTTTGAAACTGCCTTAAGCTCCTAACAAGCATTCACCAGCAACTCACCTGAGTTTCTCTGAATGAGAAGCAGTCTGTTCCAACACTTCAATTCACTGTGCGAAGTGAATGGAGTGTTACGTCACTTTCTACATGCTGTAGTTACAGAGATAATCACTTTTTTTTGAAACTGCCTTAAGCTACTTACAAGCATTGACCAGCAACTCACATGAGTTTCTCTGAAAGAGAAGCAGTCTGTCACAACATTTCAATTCACTGTGCGAAGAGAATGGAGTGTTGCTTCACTTTCTAAATGCTGTAATTTCAGAGAAAATCACTTTCCTTTTAAAGTGCCTTAAGCTACTTACAACCATTCACAAAAAACTCACATACGTTTCTCTGAAAGAGAAGCAGTCTGTTACAACACTTCAATTCACTGTGCGAAGTGAATGGAGTGTTGCTTCACTTTCTAAATGCTGTACTTTCAGAGAAAAAAACTTTCCTTTGAAACTGCCTTAAGCTTCTTACAAGCATTCACAAGAAACTCACATGCGTATCTCTGAAAGAGAAGCAGTCTGTCCCAAAACTTCAATTCACTGTGTGAAGTGAATGGAGTGTTGCTTCACTTTGTAAATGCTGTGCTTTCAGAGAAAATTACTCTTCTTTGAAAGTGCCTTAAGCTACTTACAAGCATTCACCAGCAACTCACATCAGTTTCTCTGAAAGAGAAGCAGTCTGTTCCAACACTTCAATTCACTGTGCGAAGTGAATGTGTTGTTGTTTCACTTTCTAAATGCTGTATTTTCAGAGAAAATCACTTTCCTTTGATACTGCCTTAAGCTACTTACAAGCATTCATAAGAAACTCACATGCGTTTCTCTGAAAGAGAAGCAGTCTGTTCCAACACTTCAATTCAGTGTGTGAAGTGAATGGAATGTTGTTTCATTTCTAAATGCTGTACTTTCAGAGAAAATCACTTTCCTTTGAAAGTGCCTTAAGCTACTTACAATCATTCACCAGCAACTCACATGAGTTTCTCTGAAAGATTAGCAGTCTGTTCCAACACTTCAATGCACTGTGCAAAGTGAATGGAGTGTTGCTTCACTTTCTAAATGCTGCACTTTCACAGAAAAAAACTTTCCTTTGAAACTGCCTTAAGCTACTTACAAGCATTCACCAGCAACTCACCAGAGTTTCTCTGAAAGAGAAGCAGTCTGTTCCAACACTTCAATTCACTGTTAAAAGTGAATGTGCTGTTGTTTCACTTTCTAAGTACTGTAATTTCAGAGAAAATCACTTTCCTTTGATACTGCCTTAAGCTACTTACAAGCATTCCCAAGAAACTCACATGCGTTTCTCTGAAAGAGTAGCAGTCTGTTCCAACACTTCAATTCACTGTGTGAAGTGAATGTGTTGTTGTTTCACTTTGTAAATGCTCTACTTTCAGAGAAAATCACTTTCCTTTGAAACTGCCATAAGCTACTTACAAGAATTCACAAGCAACACACATGAGTTTCTCTGAAAGAGAAGCAGTCTGTTCCAACACTTCAATTCACTGTGCGAAGTGAATTGAGGGTTGCGTCAATTTCTAAATGCTGTACTTTCAGAGAAAATCACTTTCCTTTGAAACTGCCTTAAGCTACTTACAAGCATTCACCAGCAACTCACATGAGTTTCTCTGAAAGAGAAGCAGTCTGTTCCAACACTTCAATTCACTGTGCGAAGTGAAATGTTGTTGTTTCACTTTCTAAATGCTGTACTTTCAGAGAAAATCATTTTTTTTTGAAACTGCCTTAAGCTACTTACAAGCATTCACCAGCAACTCACATGCATTTCTCTGAAAGAGAAGCAGTCTGTTCCAACACTTCAATTCACTCTGCGAAATGAACGGAGTGTTACTTCACTTTCTAAAAGCTGTAATTTCAGAGAAAATCACGTTCCTTTGAAACTGCCTTAAGCTGCTTACATGCATTCACCAGCAACTCACATGCATTTCTTTGAAAGAGAAACAGTCTGTTCCAATACTTCACTTCACTGTGCGAAGTGAATGGAGGGTTGCTTCACTTTCTAAATGCTGTACTTTCAGAGAAAATCACTTTCCTTTGAAAGTGCCTTAAGCTACTTACAAGCGTTCACCAGAAACTCACATGAGTTTCTCTGTAAGATTAGCAGTCTGTTCCAACACTTCAATTCACTGTGCAAAGTGAATGGAGTGTTGCTTCACTTTCTAAATGCTGCACTTTCACAGAAAAAAACTTTCCTTTGAAACTGCCTTAAGCTACTTACAAGCATTCACCAGCAACTCACCAGAGTTTCTCTGAAAGAGAAGCAGTCTGTTCCAACACTTCAATTCACTGTTAAAAGTGAATGTGCTGTTGTTTCACTTTCTAAGTGCTGTACTTTCAGAGAAAATCACTTTCCTTTGATACTTTTCTTAAGCTACTTACAAGCATTCCCAAGAAACTCACATGCGTTTCTCTGAAAGAGTAGCAGTGTGTTCCAACACTTCAATTCACTGTGCGAAGTGAATGTGTTGTTGTTTCACTTTGTAAATGCTCTACTTTCAGAGAAAATCACTTTCCTTTGAAAGTGCCTTAAGCTACTTACAGGCATTCACAAGAAACTCACATTTGTTTCTCTGAAAGAGAAGCAGCCTGTTCCAACACTTCAATTCACTGTGCAAAGTGAATGGAGTGTTGCTTCACTTTCTAAATGCTGTACTTTCAGAGAAAATCACTTTCCTTTGAAAGTGCCTTAAGCTACTTACAAGCATTCACCAGCAACTCACATGAGTTTCTCTGAAAGAGAAGCAGTCTGTTCCAACACTTCAATTCAATGTGCAAAGTGAATGGAGTGTTGCTTCACTTTCAAAATGCTGTACTTTCAGAGAAAATCACTTTCCTTTGAAACTGCCTTAAACTACTTACAAGCATTCACCAGCAACACACATGAGTTTCTCTGAAAGAGAAGCAGTCTGTTCCAACTCTTCAATTCACTGTGCGAAGTGAATGGAGTGTTGCGTCTCTTTCTAAATGCTGTACTTTCAGAGAAAATCACTTTCCTTTCAAAGTACCTTAAGCTACTTACAAGCATTCACCAGCAACTCAACTGAGTTTCTCTGAAAGAGAAGCAGTCTGTTCCAACACTTCAATTCACTGTGCGAAGTGAATGGAGTGTTGCTTCAATTTCTTAATGCTGTACTTTCAGAGAAGATCACTTTCTTTGAAAGTGTCTTAAGATAAATATAAGCATTCACAAGAAACTCACATGCATTTCTTTGAAAGAGAAGCAGTCTGTTCCAACACTTGAATTCACTGTGCGAAGTGAATGGAGTGTTGCTTCACTTTCTAAATGCTGTAATTTCAGAGAAAATCACTGTCCTTTGAAATTGCCTTAAGCTACTTTCAAGCATTCACCAGCAAATCACATGCATTTCTCTAAAAGAGAAGCAGTCTGTTCCAACACTTCAATTCACAGTGCGAAGTGAATGGAGTGTTGCTTCACTTTCTAAATGCTGTACTTTCAGAGAAAATTACTTTCCTTTGAAAGTGCCTGAAGCTACTTACAAGCATTCACCAGCAACTCACATGAGTTTCCCTGAAAGATTAGCAGTCTGTTCCAACACTTCAATTCACTGTGCGAAGTGAATGGAGTGTTGCTTCACTTTCTAAATGCTGTATTTTCAGAGAAAATCACTGTCCTTTGAAACTGCCTTAAGCTACTTACAAGCATTCAATAGAAATTCACATTCATTTTTCTGAAAAACAAGCAGTCTGTTCCAACACTTCAATTCACTGTTCGAAGTGAATGGAGTGTTGCTTGACTTTCAAAATGCAGTACTTTCAGAGAAAATCACTTTCCTTTGAAACTTCCTTAAGCTACTTACAAGCATTCACCAGCAACTCACATGAGTTTCTCTGAAAGATTAGCAGTCTGTTCCAACACTTCAATTCACTGTGCAAAGTGAATGGAGTGTTGCTTCACTTTCTAAATGCTGCACTTTCACAGAAAAAAAACTTTCCTTTGAAACTGCCTTAAGCTACTTACAAGCATTCACCAGCAACTCACATGAGATTCTCTGAAAGAAAGCAGTCTGTTCCAACACTTCCATTCACTGTGAGAAGTGAATGTGTTGTTGTTTCACGTTCTAAATGCTGTACTTTCAGAGATAATCACTTTCCTTTCAAAGTACCTTAAGCTACTTACAAGCATTCACAAGAAACTCACATGCGTTTCTCTGAAAGAGAAGCAGTCTGTTCCAACACTTCAATTCTCTGTGCGAAGTGAATGGAGGGTTGCTTCACTTTCTAAATGCTGTACTTTCAGAGAAAATCACTTTCCTTTGAAAGTGCCTTAAGCTACTTACAAGCATTCACCAACAACTCACATGAGTTTCTCTGAAAGATTAGCAGTCTGTTCCAACACTTCAATTCACTGTGCAAAGTGAATGGAGTGTTGCTTTACTTTCTAAATGCTGCACTTTCACAGAAAAAAACTTTCCTTTGAAACTGCCTTAAGCTACATACAAGCATTCACCAGCAATTCACATGCGTTTCTTGAAACAGAAGCAGTCTGTTCCAACACTTCAATTCACTGTGCGAAGTGAATGGATTGTTGCTTCACTTTCTAAATGCTGTACTTTCAGAGAAAATCACTTTCCTTTGAAAGTGCCCTAAGCTACTTACAAGCATTCACCAGCAACTCACATGAATTTCTCTGTAAGAGAAGCAGTCTGTTCCAACACTTCAATTCACTGTGCGAAGTGAATGTCTGGTTGTTTCACTTTCTAAATGCTGTACTTTCAGAGAAAATCACTTTCCTTTGAAACTGCCTTAAGCCACTTAGGAGCATTCACCAGCAATTCACATGCGTTTCTCTGAAAGAGAAGCAGTCTGTTCGAACACTTCAATTCACTGTGCGAAGTGAATGGAGTGTTGCTTCACTTTCTAAATGCTGTACTTTCAGAGAAAATCACTTTCCTTTGAAAGTGCCTTAGCTACTTAAAAGCATTCACCAGCAACTCACATGAGTTTCTCTGAAAGAAAGCAGTCTGTTCCAACACTTCCATTCACTGTGAGAAGTGAATGTGTTGTTGTTTCACTTTCTAAATGCTGTACTTTCAGAGAAAATCACTTTCCTTTGATACTGCCTTAAGCTACTTACAAGCATTCACAAGAAACTCACATGCGTTTCTCTGAAAGAGAAGCAGTCTGTTAAAACACTTCAATTCACTGTGCGAAGTGAATGGAGTGTTGCTTCACTTTCTAAATGCTGTACTTTCAGAGAAAATCACTTTCCTCTGAAACTGACTTAAGCTACTTACAAGCATTCACCAGCAACTCACATGAGTTTCTCTGAAAGAGAAGCAGTCTGTTCCAACTCTTCAATTCACTGTGCGAAGTGAATGGAGTGTTGCGTCACTTTCTAAATGCTGTACTTTCAGAGAAAATCACTTTCCTTTGAAAGTGCCTTAAGGTACTTACAAGCATTCACCAGGAACTCACATGAGTTTCTCTGAAAGAGAAGGAGTCTGTTCCAACACTTCAATTCACTGTGCGAAGTGAATGGAGTGTTGCTTCACTTTCTAAATGCTGTACTTTCAGAGAAAATCACTGTCCTTTGAAACTGCCTTAAGCTACTTACAAGCATTCACCAGCAATTCACATGCATTTCTCTGAAAGAGAAGCAGTCTGTTCCAACACTTCAATTCACAGGGCGAAGTGAATGGAGTGTTGCTTCACTTTCTAAATGCTGTACTTTCAGAGAAAATCACTTTCTTTGAAAGTGCCTTAAGATAAATATAAGCATTCACAAGAAACTCACTTGCATTTCTCTGAAAGCGAAGCAGTCTGTTCCAACATTTCAATTCACTGTGCGAAGTGAATGGAGGGTCGCTTCACTTTCTAAACGCTGTACTTTCAGAGAAAATCACTTTCCTTTGAAAGTGCCTTAAGCTACTTACAAGCATTCACCAGCAACTCACATGAGTTTCTCTGAAAGATTAGCGGTCTGTTCCAACACTTCAATTCACAGTGCAAAGTGAATGGAGTGTTGCTTCACTTTCTAAATGCTGCACTTTCACTGAAAAAACTGTCCTTTGAAACTGCCTTAAGCTACTTACAAGCATTCACCAGCAATTCACATGCGTTTCTCTGAAATAGAAGCAGTCTGTTCCAACACTTCAATTCACTCTGCGAAGTGAATGTGTTGTTGTTTCACTTTCTAAATGCTGTACTTTCAGAGAAAATCACTTTCCTTTGAAAGTGCCTTAAGCTACTTACAAGCATTCACCAGCAACTCACATGAGTTTCTCTGAAAGATTAGCAGTCTGTTCCAACACTTCAATTCACTGTGCAAAGTGAATGGAGTGTTGTGTCACTTTCTAAATGCTGTACTTTCAGAGAAAATCACTTTCCTTTCAAAGTACCTTAAGCTACTTACAAGCATTCACCAGCAACTCACATGAGTTTTTCTGAAAGAGAAGCAGTCTGTTCCAACACTTCCATTCACTGTGTGAAGTGAATGTGTTGTTGTTTCACTTTCTAAATGCTGTACTTTCAGAGAAAATCACTTTCCTTTGAAAGTGCCTTAAGCTTCTTACAAGCATTCACCAGCAATTCACTAGCATTTCTCTGAAATAGAAGCAGTCTGTTCCAACACTACAATTCACTGTTCAAAGTGAATGGAGTGTTGCTTCACTTTCAAAATGCTGTAATTTCAGAGAAAATCACTTTCCTTTGAAACTGCCTTAAGCAACTTACAAGCATTCACCAACAACTCACATGCATTTGTCTGAAAGAGAAGCAGTCTGTTTCAACACTTCAATTCACTGTGCGAAGTGAATGGAGTGTTGCGTCACTTTCTAAATGCTGTACTTTCAGAGAAAATCACTTTCCTTTCAAAGTACCTTAAGCTACTTACAAGCATTCACAAGAAGCTCGCATGCGTTTCTCTGAAAGAGAAGCTGTCTGTTCCAACACTTCAATTCACTGTGCGAAGTGAATGGAGTGTTGCTTCACTTTCTAAAGGCTGTACTTTCAGAGAAATTCACTTTCCTTTGATACTGCCTTAAGCTACTTACAAGCATTCACCAGCAACTCACATGAGTTTCTCTGAAAGAGAAGCAGTCAGTTCCAACACTTCAATTCACTGTGCGAAGTGAATGGAGTGTTGCGTCACTTTCTAAATGCTGTACTTTCAGAGAAAATCACTTTCCTTTCAAAGTACCTTAAGCTACTTACAAGCATTCACCAGCAACTCACATGAGTTTCTCTGAAAGAGAAGCAGTCTGTTCCAACACTTCAATTCAGTGTGCGAAGTGAATGGAGGGTTGCTTCACTTTCTAAATGCTGTACTTTCAGACAAAATCACTTTCCTTTGATACTGCCTTAAGCTACTTACAAGCATTCACAAGAAACTCAAATGCGTTTCTCTGAAAGAGAAGCAGTGTGTTCCAACATTTCAATTCACTGTGCGAAGTGAATGTGTTGTTGCTTCACTTTCTAAATGCTGTACTTTCAGAGAAAATCACTTTCCTTTGAAACTGCTTTAAGCTACTTACAAGCATTCACCAGCAACACACATGAGTTTCTCTGAAAGAGAAGCAGTCTGTTCCAACACTTCAATTCACTGTGTGAAGTGAATGGAGTGTTGCTTCACTTTCTAAATGCTATACTTTCAGAGAAAATCACTTTCCTTTGAAACTGCCTTAAGCTACTTACAAGCATTCACCAGCAACTCACATGAGTTTCTCTGAAAGAGAAGCAGTCTGTTCCAACACTTCAATTCACTGTGCGAAGTGAATGTGTTGTTGTTTCACTTTCTAAATGCTGTACTTTCAGAGAAAAACACTCTTCTTTGAAAGTGCCTTAAGCTACTTACAAGCATTCACCAACAACTCTCATGCATTACTCTGAAAGAGAAGCAGTCTGTTCCAACACTTGAATTCACTGTGCGAATTGAATGGAGTGTTGCTTCACTTTCTAAATGCTGTACTTTCAGAGAAATTCACTGTCCTTTGAAACTGCCTTAAGCTACTTACAAGCATTCACCAGCAATTGACAGGCATTTCTCTGAAAGAGAAGCAGTCTGTTCCAACACTTCAATTCACTGTTCGAAGTGAACGGAGTGTTGCTTCACTTTCAAAATGCAGTACTTTCAGAGAAAATCACTTTCCTTTGAAACTGCCTTAAGCTACTTACAAGCATTCACCAGCAATTCACATGCATTTCTCTGAAAGAGAAGCAGTCTGTTCCAACACTTCAATTCACAGGGCGAAGTGAATGGAGTGTTGCTTCACTTTCTAAATGCTGTACTTTCAGAGAAAATCACTTTCTTTGAAAGTGCCTTAAGATAAATATAAGCATTCACAAGAAACTCACTTGCATTTCTCTGAAAGTGAAGCAGTCTGTTCCAACACTTCAATTCACTGTGCGAAGTGAATGGAGGGTCGCTTCACTTTCTAAATGCTGTCCTTTCAGAGAAAATCACTTTCCTTTGAAAGTGCCTTAAGCTACTTACAAGCATTCACCAGCAACTCACATGAGTTTCTCTGAAAGATTAGCGGTCTGTTCCAACAAATCAATTCACAGTGCAAAGTGAATGGAGTGTTGCTTCACTTTCTAAATGCTGCACTTTCACTGAAAAAACTGTCCTTTGAAACTGCCTTAAGCTACTTACAAGCATTCACCAGCAATTCACATGCGTTTCTCTGAAATAGAAGCAGTCTGTTCCAACACTTCAATTCACTCTGCGAAGTGAATGTGTTGTTGTTTCACTTTCTAAATGCTGTACTTTCAGAGAAAATCACTTTCCTTTGAAACTGCCTTAAGCTACTTACAAGCATTCACCAGCAACTCACATGAGTTTCTCTGAAAGATTAGCAGTCTGTTCCAACACTTCAATTCACTGTGCAAAGTGAATGGAGTGTTGTGTCACTTTCTAAATGCTGTACTTTCAGAGAAAATCACTTTCCTTTCAAAGTACCTTAAGCTACTTACAAGCATTCACCAGCAACTCACATAAGTTGTTCTGAAAGAGAAGCAGTCTGTTCCAACACTTCCATTCACTGTGTGAAGTGAATGTGTTGTTGTTTCACTTTCTAAATGCTCTACTTTCAGAGAAAATCATTTTCTTTGAAACTGCCTTAAGCTACTTACAAGCATTTACCAGCAACACACATGAGTTTCTCTGAAAGAGAAGCAGTCTGTTCAACACTTCAATTCACTGTGTGAAGTGAATGGAGTGTTGCGTCACTTTGTAAATGCTGTACTTTCAGAGAAAATCACTGTCCTTTGAAACTGCCTTAAGCTACTTACAAGCATTCACCAGCAATTCACTAGCATTTCTCTGAAATAGAATTAGTCTGTTCCAACACTTCAATTCACTGTTCAACGTGAATGGAGTGTTGCTTCACTTTCAAAATGCTGTAATTTCAGAGAAAATCACTTTCCTTTGAAACTGCCTTAAGCTACTTACAAGCATTCACCAGCAACTCACATGCATTTGTCTGAAAGAGAAGCAGTCTGTTTCAACACTTCAATTCACTGTGCGAAGTGAATGGAGTGTTGCGTCACTTTCTAAAGGCTGTACTTTCAGAGAAATTCACTTTCCTTTGATACTGCCTTAAGCTACTTACAAGCATTCACCAGCAACTCACATGAGTTTCTCTGAAAGATTAGCAGTTTGTTCCAACACTTCAATTCACTGTTCAAAGTGAATGGAGTGTTGCTTCACTTTCTAAATGCTGCACTTTCACAGAAAAAAGACTTTCCTTTGAAAGTGCCTTAAGCTACTTACAAGCATTCACCAGCAATTCACATGCGTTTCTCTGAAAGAGAAGCAGTCTGTTCCAACACTTCAATTCACTTTGCGAAGTGAATGGAGTGTTGCTTCACTTTCTAAATGCTGTCCTTTCAGAGAAAATCACTTTCCTTTGAGAGTGCCTTAGCTACTTACAAGCATTCACCAGCAACTCACATGAGTTTCTCTGAAAGAAAGCAGTCTGTTCCAACACTTCCATTCACTGTGAGAAGTGAATGTGTTGTTGTTTCACTTTCTAAATGCTGTACTTTCAGAGAAAATCACTTTCCTTTGAAAGTGCCTTAAGCTACTGACAAGCATTCACCAGCAACTAACATGAGTTTCTCTGAAAGATTAGCAGTCTGTTCCAACACTTCAATTCACTGTGCAAAGTGAATGGAGTGTTGTGTCACTTTCTAAATGCTGTACTTTCAGAGAAAATCACTTTCCTTTCAAAGTGCCTTAAGCTACTTATAAGCATTCACCAGCAACTCACATGAGTTTTTGTGAAAGAGAAGCAGTCTGTTCCAACACATCAATTCACTGTGTGAAGTGAATGTGTTGTTGTTTCACTTTCTAAATGCTCTACTTTCAGAGAAAATCACTTTCCTTTGAAAGTGCCTTAAGCTTCTTACAAGCATTCACCAGCAATTCACTAGCATTTCTCTGAAATAGAAGCAGTCTGTTCCAACACTTCAATTCACTGTTCAAAGTGAATGGAGTGTTGCTTCACTTTCAAAATGCTGTAATTTCAGAGAAAATCACTTTCCTTTGAAACTGCCTTAAGCAACTTACAAGCATTCACCAACAACTCACATGCATTTGTCTGAAAGAGAAGCAGTCTGTTTCAACACTTCAATTCACTGTGCGAAGTGAATGGAGTGTTGCGTCACTTTCTAAATGCTGTACTTTCAGAGAAAATCACTTTCCTTTCAAAGTACCTTAAGCTACTTACAAGCATTCACAAGAAGCTCACATGCGTTTCTCTGAAAGAGAAGCTGTCTGTTCCAACACTTCAATTCACTGTGCGAAGTGAATGGAGTGTTGCTTCACTTTCTAAAGGCTGTACTTTCAGAGAAATTCACTTTCCTTTGATACTGCCTTAAGCTACTTACAAGCATTCACCAGCAACTCACATGAGTTTCTCTGAAAGAGAAGCAGTCTGTTCCAACACTTCCATTCACTGTGTGAAGTGAATGTGTTGTTGTTTCACTTTCTAAATGCTGTACTTTCAGAGAAAATCACTTTCCTTTGAAAGTGCCTTAAGCTACTTACAAGCATTCACCAGCAATTCACTAGCATTTCTCTGAAATAGAAGCAGTCTGTTCCAACACTTCAATTCACTGTTCAAAGTGAATGGAGTGTTGCTTCACTTTCAAAATGCTGTAATTTCAGAGAAAATCACTTTCCTTTGAAACTGCCTTAAGCAACTTACAAGCATTCACCAACAACTCACATGCATTTGTCTGAAAGAGAAGCAGTCTGTTTCAACACTTCAATTCACTGTGCGAAGTGAATGGAGTGTTGCGTCACTTTCTAAATGCTGTACTTTCAGAGAAAATCACTTTCCTTTAAAAGTACCTTAAGCTACTTACAAGCATTCACAAGAAGCTCACATGCGTTTCTCTGAAAGAGAAGCTGTCTGTTCCAACACTTCAATTCACTGTGCGAAGTGAATGGAGTGTTGCTTCACTTTCTAAAGGCTGTACTTTCAGAGAAATTCACTTTCCTTTGATACTGCCTTAAGCTACTTACAAGCATTCACCAGCAACTCACATGAGTTTCTCTGAAAGAGAAGCAGTCTGTTCCAACACTTCAATTCACTGTGCGAAGTGAATGGAGTGTTGCGTCACATTCTAAATGCTGTACTTTCAGAGAAAATCACTTTCCTTTCAAAGTACCTTAAGCTACTTACAAGCATTCACCAGAAACTCACATGAGTTTCTCTGAAAGAGAAGCAGTCTGTTCCAACACTTCAATTCAGTGTGCGAAGTGAATGGAGGGTTGCTTCACTTTCTAAATGCTGTACTTTCAGACAAAATCACTTTCCTTTGATACTGCCTTAAGCTACTTACAAGCATTCACAAGAAACTCAAATGCGTTTCTCTGAAAGAGAAGCAGTGTGTTCCAACATTTCAATTCACTGTGCGAAGTGAATGTGTTGTTGCTTCACTTTCTAAATGCTGTACTTTCAGAGAAAATCACTTTCCTTTGAAACTGCTTTAAGCTACTTACAAGCATTCACCAGCAACACACATGAGTTTCTCTGAAAGAGAAGCAGTCTGTTCCAACACTTCAATTCACTGTGTGAAGTGAATGGAGTGTTGCTTCACTTTCTAAATGCTATACTTTCAGAGAAAATCACTTTCCTTTGAAACTGCCTTAAGCTACTTACAAGCATTCACCAGCAACTCACATGAGTTTCTCTGAAAGAGAAGCAGTCTGTTCCAACACTTCAATTCACTGTGCGAAGTGAATGTGTTGTTGTTTCACTTTCTAAATGCTGTACTTTCAGAGAAAAACACTCTTCTTTGAAAGTGCCTTAAGCTACTTACAAGCATTCACCAACAACTCTCATGCATTACTCTGAAAGAGAAGCAGTCTGTTCCAACACTTGAATTCACTGTGCGAATTGAATGGAGTGTTGTTTCACTTTCTAAATGCTGTACTTTCAGAGAAATTCACTGTCCTTTGAAACTGCCTTAAGCTACTTACAAGCATTCACCAGCAATTGACAGGCATTTCTCTGAAAGAGAAGCAGTCTGTTCCAACACTTCAATTCACTGTTCGAAGTGAACGGAGTGTTGCTTCACTTTCAAAATGCAGTACTTTCAGAGAAAATCACTTTCCTTTGAAACTGCCTTAAGCTACTTACAAGCATTCACCAGCAATTCACATGCATTTCTCTGAAAGAGAAGCAGTCTGTTCCAACACTTCAATTCACAGGGCGAAGTGAATGGAGTGTTGCTTCACTTTCTAAATGCTGTACTTTCAGAGAAAATCACTTTCTTTGAAAGTGCCTTAAGATAAATATAAGCATTCACAAGAAACTCACTTGCATTTCTCTGAAAGTGAAGCAGTCTGTTCCAACACTTCAATTCACTGTGCGAAGTGAATGGAGGGTCGCTTCACTTTCTAAATGCTGTCCTTTCAGAGAAAATCACTTTCCTTTGAAAGTGCCTTAAGCTACTTACAAGCATTCACCAGCAACTCACATGAGTTTCTCTGAAAGATTAGCGGTCTGTTCAACACTTCAATTCACTGTGTGAAGTGAATGGAGTGTTGCGTCACTTTGTAAATGCTGTACTTTCAGAGAAAATCACTGTCCTTTGAAACTGCCTTAAGCTACTTACAAGCATTCACCAGCAATTCACTAGCATTTCTCTGAAATAGAAGCAGTCTGTTCCAACACTACAATTCACTGTTCAACGTGAATGGAGTGTTGCTTCACTTTCAAAATGCTGTAATTTCAGAGAAAATCACTTTCCTTTGAAACTGCCTTAAGCTACTTACAAGCATTCACCAGCAACTCACATGCATTTGTCTGAAAGAGAAGCAGTCTGTTTCAACACTTCAATTCACTGTGCGAAGTGAATGGAGTGTTGCGTCACTTTCTAAAGGCTGTACTTTCAGAGAAATTCACTTTCCTTTCATACTGCCTTAAGCTACTTACAAGCATTCACCAGCAACTCACATGAGTTTCTCTGAAAGATTAGCAGTTTGTTCCAACACTTCAATTCACTGTTCAAAGTGAATGGAGTGTTGCTTCACTTTCTAAATGCTGCACTTTCACAGAAAAAAGACTTTCCTTTGAAAGTGCCTTAAGCTACTTACAAGCATTCACCAGCAATTCACATGCGTTTCTCTGAAAGAGAAGCAGTCTGTTCCAACACTTCAATTCACTTTGCGAAGTGAATGGAGTGTTGCTTCACTTTCTAAATGCTGTCCTTTCAGAGAAAATCACTTTCCTTTGAGAGTGCCTTAGCTACTTACAAGCATTCACCAGCAACTCACATGAGTTTCTCTGAAAGAAAGCAGTCTGTTCCAACACTTCCATTCACTGTGAGAAGTGAATGTGTTGTTGTTTCACTTTCTAAATGCTGTACTTTCAGAGAAAATCACTTTCCTTTGAAAGTGCCTTAAGCTACTTACAAGCATTCACCAGCAACTCACATGAGTTTCTCTGAAAGATTAGAGGTCTGTTCCAACACTTCAATTCACTGTGCAAAGTGAATGGAGTGTTACTTCACTTTCTAAATGCTGCACTTTCACAGAAAAAAACTTTCCTTTGAAACTGCCTTAAGCTACTTACAAGCATTCACCAGCAATTCACATGCGTTTCTCTGAAAGAGAAGCAGTCTGTTCCAACACTTCAATTCACACTGCGAAGTGAATGTGTTGTAGTTTCATTTTCTAAATGCTGTACTTTCAGAGAAAATCACTTTCCTTTGAAAGTGCCTTAAGCTCCTTACAAGCATTCACCAGCAACTCACATGAGTTTCTCTGAAAGATTAGCAGTCTGTTCCAACACTTCAATTCACTGTGCAAAGTGAATGGAGTGTTGTGTCACTTTCTAAATGCTGTACTTTCAGAGAAAATCACTTTCCTTTCATAGTGCCTTAAGCTACTTATAAGCATTCACCAGCAACTCACATGAGTTTTTGTGAAAGAGAAGCAGTCTGTTCCAACACATCAATTCACTGTGTGAAGTGAATGTGTTGTTGTTTCACTTTCTAAATGCTCTACTTTCAGAGAAAATCACTTTCTTTGAAACTGCCTTAAGCTACTTACAAGCATTCACCAGCAACTCACATGAGTTTCTCTGAAAGAGAAGCAGTCTGTTCCAACACTTGAATTCACTGTGCGAAGTGAATGGAGTGTTGCTTCACTTTGTAAATGCTGTACTTTCAAGGAAAATCACTGTCCTTTGAAAGTGCCTTAAGCTACTTACAAGCATTCACCAGCAATTCACTTGCATTTCTCTGAAATGGAAGCAGTCTGTTCTAACACTTCAATTCACTGTTCGAAGTGAATGGAGTGTTGTTTAATTTTCAAAATGCAGTACTTTCAGAGAAAATCACTTTCCTTTGAAACTGCCTTAAGCTACTTACAAGCATTCAACAGCAACTCACATGCATTTCTCTGAAAGAGAAGCAGTCTGTTCCAACACTTCAATTCACTGTGCGAAGTGAAGGGAGTGTTGCGTCACTTTCTAAATGCTGTACTTTCAGAGAAAATCACTTTCCTTTCAACGTACCTTAAGCTACTTACAAGCATTCACAAGAAGCTCACATGAGTTTCTCTGAAAGAGAAGCAGTCTGTTCCAACACTTCAATTCAGTGTGCGAAGTGAATGGAGGGTTGCTTCACTTTCTAAATGCTGTACTTTTAGAGAAAATCACTTTCCTTTGATACTGCCTTAAGCTACTTACAAGCATTCACAAGAAACTCAAATGCCTTTCTCTGAAAGAGAAGCAGTGTGTTCCAACACTTCAATTCACTGTGCGAAGTGAATGTGTTGTTGCTTCACTTTCTAAATGCTCTACTTTCAGAGAAAATCACTATCCTTTGAAACTGCCTTAAGCTACTTACAAGCATTCACCAGCAACACACATGAGTTTCTCTGAAAGAGAAGCAGTCTGTTCCAACACTTCAATTCACTGTGTGAAGTGAATGGAGTGTTGCGTCACTTTCTAAATGCTGTACTTTCAGAGAAAATCACTTTCCTTTGAAACTGCCGTAAGCTACTTACAAGCATTCACCAGCTTCTCACATGAGTTTCTCTGAAAGAGAAGCAGTCTGTTCCAACACTTCAATTCACTGTGCGAAGTGAATGTGTTGTTGCTTCACTTTCTAAATACTGCACTTTCACAGAAAAAAGACTTTCCTTTGAAACTGCCTTAAGCTACTTACAAGCATTCACCAGCAATTCACAGGCATTTCTCTGAAAGAGAAGCAGTCTGTTCCAACACTTCAATTCACTGTTCGAAGTGAACGGAGTGTTGCTTCACTTTCAAAATGCAGTACTTTCAGAGAAAATCACTTTCCTTTGAAACTGCCTTAAGCTACTTACAAGCATTCACCAGCAACTCACATGAGTTTCTCTGAAAAAGAAGCAGTCTGTTCCAACACTTCAATTCACTGTGCGAAGTGAATGGAGAGTTTCTTCACTTTCTGAATGCTGTACTTTCAGAAAAAATCACTTTCTTTGAAAGTGCCTTAAGATAAATATAAGCATTCAAAAGGTACTCACATGCATTTCTCTGTAAGAGAAGCAGTCTGTTCCAACACTTCAATTCACAGGGCGAAGTGAATGGAGTGTTGCTTCACTTTCTAAATGCTGTACTTTCAGAGAAAATCACTTTCTTTGAAAGTGCCTTAAGATATTTATAAGCATTCACAAGAAACTCACTTGCATTTCTCTGAAAGCGAAGCAGTCTGTTCCAACATTTCAATTCACTGTGCGAAGTGAATGGAGGGTCGGTTCACTTTCTAAATGCTGTACTTTCAGAGAAAATCACTTTCCTTTGAAAGTGCCTTAAGCTACTTACAAGCATTCACCAGCAACTCACATGAGTTTCTCTGAAAGATTAGCGGTCTGTTCCAACACTTCAATTCACTGTGCAAAGTGAATGGAGTGTTACTTCACTTTCTAAATGCTGTACTTTCACAGAAAAAAACTTTCCTTTGAAACTGCCTTAAGCTACTAACAAGCATTCACCAGCAATTCACATGCGTTTCTCTGAAAGAGAAACAGTCTGTTCCAACACTTCAATTCACTCTGCGAAGTGAATGTGTTGTTGTTTCATTTTCTAAATGCTGTACTTTCAGAGAAAATCACTTTCCTTTGAAAGTGCCTTAAGCAACTTACAAGCATTCACCAGCAACTCACATGAGTTTCTCTGAAAGATTAGCAGTCTGTTCCAACACTTCAATTCACTGTGCAAAGTGAATGGAGTGTTGTGTCACTTTCTAAATGCTGTACTTTCAGAGAAAATCACTTTCCTTTCAAAGTACCTTAAGCTACTTATAAGCATTCACCAGCAACTCACATGAGTTTTTGTGAAAGAGAAGCAGTCTGTTCCAACACATCAATTCACTGTGTGAAGTGAATGTGTTGTTGTTTCACTTTCTAAATGCTCTACTTTCAGAGAAAATCACTTTCTTTGAAACTGCCTTAAGCTACTTACAAGCATTCACCAGCAACACACATGAGTTTCTCTGAAAGAGAAGCAGTCTGTTCAACACTTCAATTCACTGTGTGAAGTGAATGGAGTGTTGCGTCACTTTCTAAATGCTGTACCTTCAGAGAAAATCACTGTCCTTTGAAACTGCCTTAAGCTACTTAAAAGCATTCCCCAGAAACTCACATGAGTTTCTCTGAAAGAGAAGCAGTCTGTTCCAACACTTTAATTCACTGTGCGAAGTGAATGTATTGTTGTTTCACTTTCTAAATGCTGTACTTTCAGAGAAAATCACTCTTTTTTGAAAGTGCCTTAAGCTACTTAAAAGCATTCACCAACAACTCTCATGCATTACTCTGAAAGAGAAGCAGTCTGTTCCAACACTTGAATTCACTGTGCGAAGTGAATGGAGTGTTGCTTCACTTTCTAAATGCTGTACTTTCAAGGAAAATCACTGTCCTTTGAAAGTGCCTTAAGCTACTTACAAGCATTCACCAGCAACTCACATGAGTTTCTCTGAAAGAGAAGCAGTCTGTTCCAACACTTCAATTCACTGTGCGAAGTGAATGGAGTGTTTCTTCACTTTCTAAATGCTGTACTTTCAGAGAAAAACACTTTCTTTGAAAGTGCCTTAAGATAAATATAAGCATTCACAAGAAACTCACATGCATTTCTCTGTAAGAGAAGCAGTCTGTTCCAACACTTCAATTCACTGTGCGAAGTGAATGGAGGGTTGCTTCACTTTCTAAATGCTGTACTTTCAGAGAAAATCACTTTCCTTTGAAAGTGCCTTAAGCTACTTACAAGCATTCACCAGCAACTCACATGAGTTTCTCTGAAAGATTAGCAGTTTGTTCCAACACTTCAATTCACTGTGCAAAGTGAATGGAGTGTTGCTTCACTTTCTAAATGCTGCACTTTCACAGAAAAAAGACTTTCCTTTGAAACTGCCTTAAGCTACTTACAAGCATTCACCAGCAATTCACATGCGTTTCTCTGAAAGAGAACCAGTCTGTTCCAACACTTCAATTCACTGTGCGAATTGAATGGAGTGTTGCTTCACTTTCTAAATGCTGTCCTTTCAGAGAAAGTCACTTTCCTTTGAAAGTGCCTTAGCTACTTACAAGCATTCACCAGCAACTCACATGAGTTTCTCTGAAAGAAAGCAGTCTGTTCCAACACTTCCTTTCACTGAGAGAAGTGAATGTGTTGTTGTTTCACTTTCTAAATGCTGTACTTTCAGAGAAAATCACTTTCCTTTGATACTGCCTTAAGCTACTTACAAGCATTCACAAGAAACTCACATGCGTTTCTCTGAAAGAGAAGCAGTCTGTTCCAACACTTCAATTCACTGTGCGAAGTGAATGGCGTGTTGCTTCACTTTCTAAATGCTGTACTTTCAGAGAAAATCACTTTCCTCTGAAACAGCCTTAAGCTACTTACAAGCATTCACCAGCAATTCACATGCATTTCTCTGAAAGAGAAGCAGTCTGTTCCAACACTTCAATTCACAGGGCGAAGTGAATGGAGTGTTGCTTCACTTTCTAAATGCTGTACTTTCAGAGAAAATCACTTTCTTTGAAAGTGCCTTAAGATATTTATAAGCATTCACAAGAAACTCACTTGCATTTCTCTGAAAGCGAAGCAGTCTGTTCCAACATTTCAATTCACTGTGCGAAGTGAATGGAGGGTCGGTTCACTTTCTAAATGCTGTACTTTCAGAGAAAATCACTTTCCTTTGAAAGTGCCTTAAGCTACTTACAAGCATTCACCAGCAACTCACATGAGTTTCTCTGAAAGATTAGCGGTCTGTTCCAACACTTCAATTCACTGTGCAAAGTGAATGGAGTGTTACTTCACTTTCTAAATGCTGTACTTTCACAGAAAAAAACTTTCCTTTGAAACTGCCTTAAGCTACTAACAAGCATTCACCAGCAATTCACATGCGTTTCTCTGAAAGAGAAACAGTCTGTTCCAACACTTCAATTCACTCTGCGAAGTGAATGTGTTGTTGTTTCATTTTCTAAATGCTGTACTTTCAGAGAAAATCACTTTCCTTTGAAAGTGCCTTAAGCAACTTACAAGCATTCACCAGCAACTCACATGAGTTTCTCTGAAAGATTAGCAGTCTGTTCCAACACTTCAATTCACTGTGCAAAGTGAATGGAGTGTTGTGTCACTTTCTAAATGCTGTACTTTCAGAGAAAATCACTTTCCTTTCAAAGTACCTTAAGCTACTTATAAGCATTCACCAGCAACTCACATGAGTTTTTGTGAAAGAGAAGCAGTCTGTTCCAACACATCAATTCACTGTGTGAAGTGAATGTGTTGTTGTTTTACTTTCTAAATGCTCTACTTTCAGAGAAAATCACTTTCTTTGAAACTGCCTTAAGCTACTTACAAGCATTCACCAGCAACACACATGAGTTTCTCTGAAAGAGAAGCAGTCTGTTCAACACTTCAATTCACTGTGTGAAGTGAATGGAGTGTTGCGTCACTTTCTAAATGCTGTACCTTCAGAGAAAATCACTGTCCTTTGAAACTGCCTTAAGCTACTTAAAAGCATTCCCCAGAAACTCACATGAGTTTCTCTGAAAGAGAAGCAGTCTGTTCCAACACTTTAATTCACTGTGCGAAGTGAATGTATTGTTGTTTCACTTTCTAAATGCTGTACTTTCAGAGAAAATCACTCTTTTTTGAAAGTGCCTTAAGCTACTTAAAAGCATTCACCAACAACTCTCATGCATTACTCTGAAAGAGAAGCAGTCTGTTCCAACACTTGAATTCACTGTGCGAAGTGAATGGAGTGTTGCTTCACTTTCTAAATGCTGTACTTTCAAGGAAAATCACTGTCCTTTGAAAGTGCCTTAAGCTACTTACAAGCATTCACCAGCAACTCACATGAGTTTCTCTGAAAGAGAAGCAGTCTGTTCCAACACTTCAATTCACTGTGCGAAGTGAATGGAGTGTTTCTTCACTTTCTAAATGCTGTACTTTCAGAGAAAAACACTTTCTTTGAAAGTGCCTTAAGATAAATATAAGCATTCACAAGAAACTCACATGCATTTCTCTGTAAGAGAAGCAGTCTGTTCCAACACTTCAATTCACTGTGCGAAGTGAATGGAGGGTTGCTTCACTTTCTAAATGCTGTACTTTCAGAGAAAATCACTTTCCTTTGAAAGTGCCTTAAGCTACTTACAAGCATTCACCAGCAACTCACATGAGTTTCTCTGAAAGATTAGCAGTTTGTTCCAACACTTCAATTCACTGTGCAAAGTGAATGGAGTGTTGCTTCACTTTCTAAATGCTGCACTTTCACAGAAAAAAGACTTTCCTTTGAAACTGCCTTAAGCTACTTACAAGCATTCACCAGCAATTCACATGCGTTTCTCTGAAAGAGAAGCAGTCTGTTCCAGCACTTCAATTCACTGTGCGAAGTGAATGGAGTGTTGCTTCACTTTCTAAATGCTGTCCTTTCAGAGAAAGTCACTTTCCTTTGAAAGTGCCTTAGCTACTTACAAGCATTCACCAGCAACTCACATGAGTTTCTCTGAAAGAAAGCAGTCTGTTCCAACACTTCCATTCACTGTGAGAAGTGAATGTGTTGTTGTTTCACTTTCTAAATGCTGTACTTTCAGAGAAAATCACTTTCCTTTGATACTGCCTTAAGCTACTTACAAGCATTCACAAGAAACTCACATGCGTTTCTCTGAAAGAGAAGCAGTCTGTTCCAACACTTCAATTCACTGTGCGAAGTGAATGGCGTGTTGCTTCACTTTCTAAATGCTGTACTTTCAGAGAAAATCACTTTCCTCTGAAACATCCTTAAGCTACTTACAAGCATTCACCAGCAATTCACATGCATTTCTCTGAAAGAGAAGCAGTCTGTTCCAACACTTCAATTCACAGGGCGAAGTGAATGGAGTGTTGCTTCACTTTCTAAATGCTGTACTTTCAGAGAAAATCACTTTCTTTGAAAGTGCCTTAAGATATTTATAAGCATTCACAAGAAACTCACTTGCATTTCTCTGAAAGCGAAGCAGTCTGTTCCAACATTTTAATTCACTGTGCGAAGTGAATGGAGGGTCGGTTCACTTTCTAAATGCTGTACTTTCAGAGAATATCACTTTCCTTTGAAAGTGCCTTAAGCTACTCACAAGCATTCACCAGCAACTCACATGAGTTTCTCTGAAAGATTAGCGGTCTGTTCCAACACTTCAATTCACTGTGCAAAGTGAATGGAGTGTTACTTCACTTTCTAAATGCTGCACTTTCACAGAAAAAAACTTTCCTTTGATACTGCCTTAAGCTACTTACAAACATTCACCAGCAATTCACATGCGTTTCTCTGAAAGAGAAGCAGTCTGTTCCAACACTTCAATTCACTCTGCGAAGTGAATGTGTTGTTGTTTCATTTTCTAAATGCTGTACTTTCAGAGAAAATCACTTTCCTTTGAAAGTGCCTTAAGCTACTTACAAGCATTCACCAGCAACTCACGTGAGTTTCTCTGAAAGATTAGCAGTCTGTTCCAACACTTCAATTCACTGTGCAAAGTGAATGGAGTGTTGTGTCACTTTCTAAATGCTGTACTTTCAGAGAAAATCACTTTCCTTTCAAAGTACCTTAAGCTACTTATAAGCATTCACCAGCAACTCACATGAGTTTTTGTGAAAGAGAAGCAGTCTGTTCCAACACATCAATTCACTGTGTGAAGTGAATGTGTTGTTGTTTCACTTTCTAAATGCTCTACTTTCAGAGAAAATCACTTTCTTTGAAACTGCCTTAAGCTACTTACAAGCATTCACCAGCAACACACATGAGTTTCTCTGAAAGAGAAGCAGTCTGTTCAACACTTCAATTCACTGTGTGAAGTGAATCGGAGTGTTGCGTCACTTTCTAAATGCTGTACTTTCAGAGAAAATCACTGTCCTTTGAAACTGCCTTAAGCTACTTAAAAGCATTCCCCAGCAACTCACATGAGTTTCTCTGAAAGAGAAGCAGTCTGTTCCAACACTTCAATTGACTGTGCGAAGTGAATGTGTTGTTGCTTCACTTTCTAAATGATGTACTTTCAAGGAAAATCACTGTCCTTTGAAAGTGCCTTAAGCTACTTACAAGCATTCACCAGCAATTCACTCGCATTTCTCTGAAATGGAAGCAGTCTGTTCTAACACTTCAATTCACTGTTCGAAGTGAATGGAGTGTTGCTTCACTTTCAAAATGCAGTACTTTCAGAGAAAATCACTTTCCTTTGAAACTGCCTTAAGCTACTTACAAGCATTCAACAGCAACTCACATGCATTTCTCTGAAAGAGAAGCAGTCTGTTCCAACACTTCAATTCACTGTGCGAAGTGAAGGGAGAGTTGCTTCACTTTCTAAATGCTGTACTTTCAGAGAAAATCACTTTCCTTTCAACGTACCTTAAGCTACTTACAAGCATTCACAAGAAGCTCACATGAGTTTCTCTGAAAGAGAAGCAGTCTGTTCCAACACTTCAATTCAGTGTGCGAAGTGAATGGAGGGTTGCTTCACTTTCTAAATGCTGTACTTTCAGAAAAAATCACTTTCCTTTGATACTGCCTTAAGCTACTTACAAGCATTCATAAGAAACTCAAATGCGTTTCTCTGAAAGAGAAGCAGTGTGTTCCAACAATTCAATTCACTGTGCTAAGTGAATGTGTTGTTGCTTCACTTTCTAAATGCTGTACTTTCAGAGAAAATCACTTTCCTTTGAAACTGCCTTAAGCTACTTACAAGCATTCACCAGCAACACACATGAGTTTCTCTGAAAGAGAAGCAGTCTGTTCCAACACTTCAATTCACTGTGTGAAGTGAATGGAGTGTTGCGTCACTTTCTAAATGCTGTATTTTCAGAGAAAATCACTTTCCTTTGAAACTGCCTTAAGCTACATACAAGCATTCACCAGCAACTCACATGAGTTTCTCTGAAAGAGAAGCAGTCTGTTCCAACACTTCAATTCACTGTGCGATGTGAATGTGTTGTTGTTTCACTTTCTAAATGCTGTACTTTCAGAGAAAAACACTCTTCTTTGAAAGTGCCTTAAGCTACTTACAAGCATTCACCAACAACTCTCATGCATTACTCTGAAAGAGAAGCAGTCTGTTCCAACACTTGAATTCACTGTGCGAATTGAATGGAGTGTTGCTTCACTTTCTAAATGCTGTACTTTCAGAGAAAATCACTGTCCTTTGAAACTGCCTTAAGCTACTTACAAGCATTCACCAGCAATTCACAGGCATTTCTCTGAAAGAGAAGCAGTCTGTTCCAACACTTCAATTCACTGTTCGAGTGAACGGAGTGTTGCTTTGCTTTCAAAATGCAGTACTTTCAGAGAAAATCACTTTCCTTTGAAACTGCCTTAAGCTACTTACAAGCATTCACCAGCAACTCACATGAGTTTCTCTGAAAGAGAAGCAGTCTGTTCCAACACTTCAATTTACTGTGCGAAGTGAATGGAGTGTTTCTTCACTTTACAAATGCTGTACTTTCAGAGAAAATCACTTTCTTTGAAAGTGCCTTAAGATAAATATAAGCATTCACAAGAAACTCACATGCATTTCTCTGTAAGAGAAGCAGTCTGTTTCAACACTTCAATTCACTGTGCGAAGTGAATAAAGGGTTGCTTCACTTTCTAAATGCTGCACTTTCACAGAAAAAAGACTTTCCTTTGAAACTGCCTTAAGCTACTTACAAGCATTCACCAGCAATTCACATGCGTTTCTCTGAAAGAGAAGCAGTCTGTTCCAACACTTCAATTCACTGTTCGAAGTGAACGGAGTGTTGCTTCACTTTCTAAATGCTGTACTTTCAGAGAAAATCACTTTCCTTTGAAAGTGCCTTAGCTACTTACAAGCATTCACCAGCAACTCACATGAGTTTCTCTGAAAGAAAGCAGTTTGTTCCAACACTTCAATTCACTGTCCGAAGTGAATGGCGTGTTGCTTCACTTTTTAAATGCTGTACTTTCAGAGAAAATCACTTTACTCTGAAACTGCCTTAAGCTACTTACAAGCATTCACCAGCAATTCACATGCATTTCTCTGAAAGAGAAGCAGTCTGTTCCAACACTTCAATTCACAGGGCGAAGTGAATGGAGTGTTGCTTCACTTTCTAAATGCTGTACTTTCAGAGAAAATCACTTTCTTTGAAAGTGCCTTAAGATATTTATAAGCATTCACAAGAAACTCACTTGCATTTCTCTGAAAGCGAAGCAGTCTGTTACAACATTTCAATTCACTGTGCGAAGTGAATGGAGGGTCGGTTCACTTTCTAAATGCTGTACTTTCAGAGAAAATCACTTTCCTTTGAAAGTGCCTTAAGCTACTTACAAGCATTCACCAGCAACTCACATGAGTTTCTCTGAAAGATTAGCGGTCTGTTCCAACACTTCAATTCACTGTGCAAAGTGAATGGAGTGTTACTTCACTTTCTAAATGCTGCACTTTCACAGAAAAAAACTTTCCTTTGAAACTGCCTTAAGCTACTTACAAGCATTCACCAGCAATTCACATGCGTTTCTCTGAAAGAGAAGCAGTCTGTTCCAACACTTCAATTCACTCTGCGAAGTGAATGTGTTGTTGTTTCATTTTCTAAATGCTGTACTTTCAGAGAAAATCACTTTCCTTTGAAAGTGCCTTAAGCTACTTACAAGCATTCACCAGCAACTCACATGAGTTTCTCTGAAAGATTAGCAGTCTGTTCCAACACTTCAATTCACTGTGCAAAGTGAATGGAGTGTTGTGTCACTTTCTAAATGCTGTACTTTCAGAGAAAATCACTTTCTTTCAAAGTACCTTAAACTACTTATAAGCATTCACCAGCAACTCACATGAGTTTTTGTGAAAGAGAAGCAGTCTGTTCCAACACATCAATTCACTGTGTGAAGTGAATGGAGTGTTGCGTCACTTTCAAAATGCTGTACTTTCAGAGAAAATCACTGACCTTTGAAACTGCCTTAAGCTACTTAATAGCATTCCCCAGCAACTCACATGAGTTTCTCTGAAAGAGAAGCAGTCTGTTCCAACACTTTAATTCACTGTGCGAAGTGAATGTATTGTTGTTTCACTTTCTAAATGCTGTACTTTCAGACAAAATCACTCTTCTTTGAAAGTGCCTTAAGCTACTTAAAAGCATTCACCAACAACTCTCATGCTTTACTCTGAAAGAGAAGCAGTCTGTTCCAACACTTGAATTCACTGTGCGAAGTGAATGGAGTGTTGCTTCACTTTCTAAATGCTGTACTTTCAAGGAAAATCACTGTCCTTTGAAAGTGCCTTAAGCTACTTACAAGCATTCACCAGCAATTCAATTGCATTTCTCTGAAATGGAAGCAGTCTGTTCTAACACTTCAATTCACTGTTCGAAGTGAATGGAGTGTTGCTTCACTTTCAAAATGCAGTACTTTCAGAGAAAATCACTTTCCTTTGAAACTGCCTTAAGCTACTCACAAGCATTCAACAGCAACTCACATGCATTTCTCTGAAAGAGAAGCAGTCTGTTCTAACACTTCAATTCACTGTGCGAAGTGAAGGGAGTGTTGCGTCACTTTCTAAATGCTGTACTTTCAGAGAAAATCACTTTCTTTCAACGTACCTTAAGCTACTTACAAGCATTCACAAGAAGCTCACATGCGTTTCTCTGAAAGAGAAGCTGTCTGTTCCAACACTTCAATTCACTGTGCGAAGTGAATGGAGTGTTCCTTCACTTTCTAAATGCTGTACTTTCAGAGAAAATCACTTTCCTTTGAAAGTGCCTTAAGCTTCTTACAAGCATTCACCAGCAACTCACATGAGTTTCTCTGAAAGAGAAGCAGTCTGTTCCAACACTTCAATTCACTCTGCAAAGTGAATGGAGTGTTTCTTCACTTTCAAAATGCTGCACTTTCACAGAAAAAAACTTTCCTTTGAAACTGCCTTAAACTACTTACAAGCATTCACCAGCAACTCACATGAGTTTCTCTGAAAGAGAAGCAGTCTGTTCCAACTCTTCAATTCACTGTGCGAAGTGAATGGAGTGTTGCGTCACTTTCTCAATGCTGTAATTTCAGAGAAAATCACTTTCCTTTCAAAGAACCTTAAGCTACTTACAAGCATTCACCAGCAACTCACATGAGTTTCTCTGAAAGAGAAGCAGTCTGTTCCAACACTTCAATTCAGTGTGCGAAGTGAATGGAGGGTTTCTTCACTTTCTAAATGCTGTACTTTCAGAGAAAATCACTTTCCTTTGATACTGTATTAAGCTACTTACACGCATTCACAAGAAACTCAAATGCGTTTCTCTGAAAGAGAAGCAGTCTGTTCCAACACTTCAATTCACTGTGTGAAGTGAATGGAGTGTTGCGCCACTTTCTAAATGCTGTACTTTCAGAGAAAATCACTTTCCTTTGAAACTGCCTTAAGCTACTTACAAGCATTCACCAGGAACACACATGAGTTTCTTGAAAGAGAAGCAGTCTGTTACAACACTTCAATTCACTGTGTGAAGTGAATGGAGTGTTGCGTCACTTTCTAAATGCTGTACTTTCAGAGAAAATCACTTTCCTTTGAAACTGCCTTAAGCATCTTACAAGCATTCACCAGCAACTCACATGAGTTTCTCTGAAAGAGAAGCAGTCTGTTCCAACACTTCAATTCACTGTGCGAAGTGAATGTGTTGTTGTTTCACTTTCTAAATGCTGTACTTTCAGAGAAAAACACTCTTCTTTGAAAGTGCCTTAAGCTACTTACAAGCATTCACCAACAACTCTCATGCATTACTCTGAAAGAGAAGCAGTCTGTTCCAACACTTGAATTCACTGTGCGAATTGAATGGAGTGTTGCTTCACTTTCTAAATGCTGTACTTTCAGAGAAAATCACTGTACTTTGAAACTGCCTTAAGCTACTTACAAGCATTCACCAGCAATTCACAGGCATTTCTCTGAAAGAGAAGCAGTCTGTTCCAACACTTCAATTCACTGTTCGAAGTGAATGGAGTGTTGCTTCACTTTCAAAATGCAGTACTTTCAGAGAAAATCACTTTCCTTTGAAACTGCCTTAAGCTACTTACAAGCATTCACCAGCAACTCACATGAGTTTCTCTGAAAGAGAAGCAGTCTGTTCCAACACTTCAATTCACTGTGCGAAGTGAATGGAGTGTTTCCTCACTTTCTAAATGCTGCACTTTCAGAGAAAATCACTTTCTTTGAAAGTGCCTTAAGATAAATATAAGCATTCACAAGAAACTCACATGCATTTTCTGTAAGAGAAGCAGTCTGTTCCAACACTTCAATTCACATTGCGAAGTGAATGGAGGGTTGCTTCACTTTCTAAATGCTGTATTTTAGAGAAAATCACTTTCCTTTGAACGTGCCTTAAGCTACTTACAAGCATTCACCAGCAACTCACATGAGTTTCTCTGAAAGAGAAGCAGTCTGTTCCAACACTTCAATTCACTGTGCGAAGTGAATGGAGTGTTTCTTCACTTTCTAAATGCTGTACTTTCAGAGAAAATCACTTTCTTTGAATGTGCCTTAAGATAAATATAAGCATTCACAAGAAACTCACATGCATTTCTCTGTAAGAGAAGCAGTCTGTTCCAACACTTCAATTCACTGTTCGAAGTGAATGGAGGGTTGCTTCACTTTCTAAATGCTGTACTTTCAGAGAAAATGACTTTCCTTTGAAAGTGCCTTAAGCTACTTACAAGCATTAACCAGCAACTCACATGAGTTTCTCTGAAAGATTAGCAGTCTGTTCCAACACTTCAATTCACTGTGCAAAGTGAATGGAGTGTAGCTTCACTTTCTAAATGCTGCACTTTCACAGAAAAAAGACTTTCCTTTGAAACTGCCTTAAGCTACTTACAAGCATTCACCAGCAATTCACATGCATTTCTCTGAAAGAGAAGCAGTCAGTTCCAACACTCCAATTCACTGTGCGAAGTGAATGGAGTGTTGCTTCACTTTCAAAATGCTGTACTTTCAGAGAAAATCACTTTCCTTTGAAAGTGCCTTAGCTACTTTCAAGCATTCACCAGCAACTCACATGAGTTTCTCTGAAAGAAAGCAGTCTGTTCCAACACTTCCATTCATTGTGAGAAGTGAATGTGTTGTTGCTTCACTTTCTAAATGCTGTACTTTCAGAGAAAATCACTTTCCTTTGATACTGCCTTAAGCTACTTACAAGCATTCAATGAAACTCACATGCGTTTCTCTGAAAGAGAAGCAGTCTGTTCCAACACTTCAATTCACTGTGCGAAGTGAATGGAGTGTTGCTTCACTTTCTAAATGCTGTACTTTCAGAGAAAATCACTTTCCTCTGAAACTGCCTTGAGCTACTAACAAGCATTCACCAGCAACTCACATGAGTTTCTCTGAAAGAGAAGCAGTCTGTTTCAACTCTTCAATTCACAGTGCGAAGTGAATGGAGTGTTGCGTCACTTTCTAAATGCTGTAATTTCATAGAAAATCACTTTCCTTTCAATGTACCTTAAGCTACTTACAAGCATTCACAAGAAACTCACATGCGTTTCTCTGAAAGTGAAGCAGTCTGTTCCAACACTTCAATTCACTGTGCGAAGTGAATGGAGTGTTGCTTCACTTTCTAAAGGCAGTACTTTCATCTAAAATCACTTTCCTTTGAAACTGCCTTAAGCTACTTACAAGCGTTCACCAGCAACTCACATGAGTTTCTCTGAAAGAAAAGCAGTCTGTTGCAACACTTCAATTCACTGTGCAAAGTGAATGGAGTGTTGCTTCACTTTCTGAATGCTGTACTTTCAGAGAAAATCATTTTCCTTTCAAAGTACCTTAAGCTACTTATAAGCATTCACCAGCAACTCACATGAGTTTTTGTGAAAGAGAAGCAGTCTGTTCCAACACATCAATTCACTGTGTGAAGTGAATGTGTTGTTGTTTCACTTTCTAAATGCTCTACTTTCAGAGAAAATCACTTTCTTTGAAACTGCCTTAAGCTACTTACAAGCATTCACCAGCAACACACATGAGTTTCTCTGAAAGAGAAGCAGTCTGTTCAACACTTCAATTCACTGTGTGAAGTGAATGGAGTGTTGCGTCACTTTCTAAATGCTGTAATTTCAGAGAAAATCATTGTCGTTTGAAACTGCCTTAAGCTATTTAAAAGCATTCCCCAGCAGCTCACATGAGTTTCTCTGAAAGAGAAGCAGTCTGTTCCAACACTTTAATTCACTGTGCAAAGTGAATGTATTGTTGTTTCACTTTCTAAATGCTGTACTTTCAGAGAAAATCACTCTTCTTTGAAAGTGCCTTAAGCTACTTAAAAGCATTCACCAACAACTCTCATGCATTACTCTGAAAGAGAAGCAGGCTGTTCCAACACTTGAATTCACTGTGCGAAGTGAATGGAGTGTTGCTTCACTTTCTAAATGCTGTACTTTCAGAGAAAATCACTTTCCTTTCAAAGTACCTTAAGCTACTTATAAGCATTCACCAGCAACTCACATGAGTTTTTGTGAAAGAGAAGCAGTCTGTTCCAACACTTCAATTCACTCTGGAAAGTGAATGGAGTATTTCTTCACTTTCAAAATGCTGCACATTCACAGAAAATAACTTTCCTTTGAAACTGCCTTAAACTACTTACAAGAATTCACCAGCAACTCACATGAGTTTCTCTGAAAGAAAGCAGTCTGTTCCAACACTTCCATTCACTGTGAGAAGTGAATGTGTTGTTGTTTCACTTTCTAAATGCTGTACTTTCAGAGAAAATCACTTTCCTTTGATACTGCCTTAAGCTACTTACAAGCATTCACATGAAACTCACATGCGTTTCTCTGAAAGAGAAGCAGTCTGTTCCAACACTTCAATTCACTGTGCGAAGTGAATGGAATGTTGCTTCACTTTCTAAATGCTGTACTTTCAGAGAAAATCACTTTCCTTTGAAACTGCCTTAAGCTACTTACAAGCATTCACCAGCAATTCACATGCGTTTCTCTGAAAGAGAAGCAGTCTGTTCCAACACTTCAATTCACTCTGCGAAGTGAATGTGTTGTTGTTTCATTTTCTAAATGCTGTACTTTCAGAGAAAATCACTTTCCTTTGAAAGTGCCTTTAGCTACTTACAAGCATTCACCAGCAACTCACATGAGTTTCTCTGAAAGATTAGCAGTCTGTTCCAACACTTCAATTCACTTTGCAAAGTGAATGGAGTGTTGTGTCACTTTCTAAATGCTGTCCTTTCAGAGAAAATCACTTTCCTTTCAAAGTACCTTAAGCTACTTATAAGCATTCACCAGCAACTTACATGAGTTTTTGTGAAAGAGAAGCAGTCTGTTCCAACACATCAATTCACTGTGTGAAGTGAATGTGTTGTTGTTTCATTTTCTAAATGCTCTATTTTCAGAGAAAATCACTTTCTTTGAAACTGCCTTAAGCTACTTACAAGCATTCACCAGCAACACACATGAGTTTCTCTGAAAGAGAAGCAGTCTGTTCAACACTTCAATTCACTGTGTGAAGTGAATGGAGTGTTGCGTCACTTTCTAAATGCTGTAATTTCAGAGAAAATCATTGTCGTTTGAAACTGCCTTAAGCTACTTAAAAGCATTCCCCAGCAGCTCACATGAGTTTCTCTGAAAGAGAAGCAGTCTGTTCCAACACTTTAATTCACTGTGCGAAGTGAATGTATTGTTGTTTCACTTTCTAAATGCTGTACTTTCAGAGAAAATCACTCTTCTTTGAAAGTGCCTTAAGCTACTTAAAAGCATTCACCAACAACTCTCATGCATTACTTTGAAAGAGAAGCAGGCTGTTCCAACACTTGAATTCACTGTGCGAAGTGAATGGAGTGTTGCTTCACTTTCTAAATGCTGTACTTTCAGAGAAAATCACTTTCCTTTCAAAGTACCTTAAGCTACTTATAAGCATTCACCAGCAACTCACATGAGTTTTTGTGAAAGAGAAGCAGTCTGTTCCAACACTTCAATTCACTCTGGAAAGTGAATGGAGTATTTCTTCACTTTCAAAATGCTGCACATTCACAGAAAATAACGTTCCTTTGAAACTGCCTTAAACTACTTACAAGCATTCACCAGCAACTCACATGAATTTCTCTGAAAGAGAAGCAGTCTGTTCCAACACTTCAATTCACTGTGCGAAGTGAATGGAGTGTTGCTTCACTTTCTAAATGCTGTACTTTCAGAGAAAATCACTTTCCTTTGAAACTGCCTTAAGCTACTTACAAGCATTCACCAGCAACACACATGAGTTTCTCTGAAAGAGAAGCAGTCTGTTCCAACACTTCAATTCACTGTGTGAAGTGAATGGAGTGTTGCGTCACTTTCTAAATGCTGTACTTTCAGAGAAAATCACTTTCCTTTGAAACTGCCTTAAGCTACTTACAAGCATTCACCAGCAACTCACATGAGTTTCTCTGAAAGAGAAGCAGTCTGTTCCAACACTTCAATTCACTGTGCGAAGTGAATGTGTTGTTGTTTCACTTTCTAAATGCTGTACTTTCAGAGAAAAACACTCTTCTTTGAAAGTGCCTTGAGCTACTTACAAGCATTCACCAACAACTCTCATGCATTACTCTGAAAGAGAAGCAGTCTGTTCCAACACTTGAATTCACTGTGCGAATTGAATGCAGTGTTGCTTCACTTTCTAAATGCTGTACTTTCAGAGAAAATCACTGTCCTTTGAAACTGCCTTAAGCTACTTACAAGCATTCACCAGCAATTCACAGGCATTTCTCTGAAAGAAAAGCAGTCTGTTCCAACACTTCAATTCACAGTTCGAAGTGAATGGAGTGTTGCTTCACTTTCAAAATGCAGTACTTTCAGAGAAAATCTCTTTCCTTTGAAAGTGCCTTAAGCTACTTACACACATTCACCAGCAACTCACATGAGTTTCTCTGAAAGAGAAGCAGTCTGTTCCAACACTTCAATTCACTGTGCGAAGTGAATGGAGTGTTTCTTCACTTTCTAAATTCTGTACTTTCAGAGAAAATCACTTTCTTTGAAAGTGCCTTAAGATAAATATAAGCATTCACAAGAAACTCACATGCATTTCTCTGTAAGAGAAGCAGTCTGTTCCAACACTTCAATTCACTGTGCAAAGTCAATGGAGTGTTACTTCACTTTCTAAATGCTGCAGTTACAGAGAAAATCACTTTCCTTTGAAAGTGCCTAAGCTACTTACAATCATTGACCAGCAACTCACATGCATTTCTCTGAAAGAGAGGCAGTCTGTTCCAACACTTCAATTCAGTGTGCGAAGTGAATGGAGTGTTGCTTCACTTTCTAAATGCTGTACTTTCAGAGAAAATCACTTTACATTGAAACTGCCTTAAGCTACTTACAAGCATTCACCAACATCTCACATGAGTTTCTCTGAAAGAGAAGCAGTCTGTTCCAACACTTCAATTCACTGTGCGAAGTGAATGGAGTTTTGTGTCACTTTCTAAATGCTGTACTTTCAGAGAAAATCACTTTCCTTTCAAAGTACCTTAAGCTACTTACAAGCATTCAGCAGCAACTCACATGAGAATCTCTGAAAGAGAAGCAGTCTGTTCCAACACTTCAATTCACTGTGCGAAGTGAATGTGCTGTTGTTTCACTTTCTAGATGCTGTACTTTCAGAGAAAATCACTTTCCTTTGAAACTGCCTTAAGCTACTTACAAGCATTCACCAGCAACTCACATGCATTTCTCTAAAAGGGAAGCATACTGTCCCAACACTTCAATTCACTGTTCGAAGTGAATGGAGTGTTGCTTCTCTTTTGAAATGCTGTCCCTTCAGGGAACATCACTTTCCTTTCAAAGTACCCTATGCTACAAACAAGCATTCACCAGCAACTCACATGAGTTTCTCTGAAAGAGAAGCAGTCTGTTCCAACAGTTCAATTCACTGTCCAAAGTGAATGGAGTGTTGTTTCACTTTCTAAATGCTGTACTTTCAGAGAAAATCGCTTTCCTTTTACAGAGCCTTACTCTAATTACAAGCATTCACAAGAAGCTCACATGCATTTCTCTGAAGAGAAGCAGTCTGTCCCAACACTTGATTTCACTTTGCGAAGTGAATGGATTGTTGCTTCACTTTCTAAATGCTGTACTTTCAGAGAATATTGCATTCTTTTTAAAGTACCTTAATCATATTACAAGCATTCACTAGAAGTTCACATGCATTTCTCTGAAGAAAAGCAGTCTGTTACAACACTTCAATTCACTGTGCAAAGTGAATGGATTGTTGCTTCACTTTCTAAATGCTGTAGTTACAGAGATAATCCCTTTCTATTGAAACTGCCTTAAGTACTTACAAGCATTCACCAGCAAATCACATGCGTTTCTCTGAAAGAGAAGCAGTCTGTTCCAACACTTCAATTCACTGTCCGAAGTGAATGGAGTCTTGCTTCACTTTCTAAGTACTGTCCTTTCAGAGAAAATCACTTTCCTTTGAAAGTGCCTTAAGCTCCTTACAAGCATTCACCAACAACTCACATGAGTTTCTCTGAAAGAGAAGCAGTCTGTTCCAACACTTCTATTCACTGTGCGAAGTGAATGGAGTGTTGCTTCACTTTCAAAATGCTGTACTTTCAGAGAAAATCACTTTCCTTTGAAACTGCCTTAAGCTACTTACAAGCATTCATCAGCAACTCACATGCATTTCTCTGAAAAAAGCAGTCTGTTCCAACACTTCAATTCACTTTGCGAAGTGAATGGAGTGTTGCTTCACTTTCTAAACGCTGTAGTTACAGAGATAATCACTTTTTTTGAAACTGCCTTAATCTACTTACAAGCATTTATAAGAAACTTACATTCGTTTCTCTGAAAGAGAAGCAGTCTGTCCAAACATTTCAATTCACTGTGCGAAGAGAATGGAGTATTGCTTCACTTTCTAAATGCTGTACTTTCAGAGAAAATCAGTTTCTTTTGAAAGTGCCTTAAGCTACTCACAAGCATTCACCAGCAAATCTCATGAGTTTCTCTGAAAGAGAAGCAGTCTGTTCCAACACTTCAATTCACTGTGCGAAGTGATTGGAGTGTTACTTCACTTTCTAAATGCTGTAGTTACAGAGAAAATCACTTTCCTTTGAAAATGCCTTAAGCTACTTACAAGCAATCTCCAGCAACTCACATGTGTTTCTCTGAAAGAGAAGCAGTCTGTTCCAACACTTCAATTCTCTGTGCGAAGTGAATGGAGTGTTGCTTCACTTTCTAAATGCTGTACTTTCAGAGAAAATCACTTTCCTATGAAACTGCCTTAAGCTACTTACAAGCATTCACCAGCAACTCACATGAGTTTCTCTGAAAGAGAAGAAGTCTGTTCCAACATTTCAATTCACTGTGCGAATTGAATGGAGTTTTGCTTCACTTTCTAAATGCTATACTCTCAGAGAAAATCACTTTCCTTTGAAAGTGCCTTAAGCTACTTACAAGCATTCACCAGCAACTCACAATCATTTTTCTGAAAGAGAAGCAGTCTGTTCAAACAATTCAATTCACTGTGCGAAGTGAATGGAGTGTTGCTTTACTTTCTAAATGCTGTAATTTCGGAGAAAATCACTTTCCTTTGAAACTGCTTAAGCTACTTACGTGCATCCACCAGCAACACACATGCATTTCTCTAAAAGAGAAGCAGTCTGTTACAACACTTCAATTCACTGTGCGAAGTGATAGGAGTGTTACTTCACTTTCTAAATGCGGTAGTTACAGAGATAATCACTTTTATTGAAACTCCGTTAAACTTCTTACAAGCATTTAGAAGAAACTCACATGAGTTTCTCTGAAAGAGAAGAAGTCTGTCCCATCATTTCAATTCACAGTGCAAAGAGAATGGAGTGGTCCTTCACTTTCTAAATGCTGTACTTTCAGAGAAAATCACTCTTCTTTGAAAATGCCTTAAGCTACTTACAAGCATTCACCAGAATCTCACATGAGTTTCTCTGAAAGAGAAGCAGTCTGTTCCAACACTTCAATTTACTGTGCGAAGTGATTGGAGTGTTACTTCACTTTCTAAATGCTGTAGTTACAGAGAAAATCACTTTCCTTTGAAAGTGCCTTAAGCTACTTACAAGCATTCACAAGAAACTCACATGCGTTTCTCTAAAAGAGAAGCAGTCTGTTCTAAAACTTTAATTCACTGTGCGAAGTGAATGGAGTGTTGCTTCACATTCTAAGTGCTGTACTTTCAGAGAAAATCACTTTCCTTTGAAACTGCCTTAAGATACTTACAAGCATTCACCAGAGACTCGCATGCATTTCTCTGAAAGTGAAGCAGTCTGTTCCAACACTTCAATTAACTGTGCGAAGTAAATGGAGTGTTGCTTCACTTTCTATATGCTGTACTTTCAGAGAAAATCACTTTCCTTAGAAAGTGCCTTAAGCTACTTACAAGCATTCAGCAGCAACTCACATGAGTTTCTCTGAAAGAGAGGCAGTCTGTTCCAACACTTCAATTCACTGTGCGAAGTGAATGGAGTGTTGCTTCACTTTCTAAATGCTGTACTTTCAGAGAAAATCACTTTCCTTTGAAACTGCTTTAAGGTACTTACAAGCATTCACCAGCAACTCACATACATTTCTCTGAAAAAGAAGCAATCTGTTCCAACACTTCAATTCACTGTGCGAAGTGAATGGAGTGTTACGTCACTTTCTAAATGCTGTACTGTCAGAGAAAATCACTTTCCTTTGAAAGTGTCTTCAGCTACTTACAAGCATTCCCCAGCAACTCACATGAGTTTCTCTGAAAGAGAAGCAGTCTGTTCCAACACTTCAATTCACTGTGCGAAGTGAATGGAGTGTAACTTCACTTTCTAAATGCTGTAATTTCAGAGAAAATCACTTTCCTTTGAAACTGCCTTAAGCTACTTACAAGCATTCACCAGCAACTCACATGCATTTCTCTAAATAGGAAGCATACTGTCCCAACACTTCAATTCACTGTTCGAAGTGAATGGAGTGTTGCTTCTCTTTTGAAATGCTGTCCCTTCAGGGAACATCACTTTCCTTTCAAAGTACCCTATGCTACAAACAAGCATTCACCAGCAACTCACATGAGTTTCTCTGAAAGAGAAGCAGTTTGTTCCAACAGTTCAATTCACTGTCCAAAGTGAATGGAGTGTTGTTTCACTTTCTAAATGCTGTACTTTCAGAGAAAATCGCTTTCCTTTTACAGAGCCTTACTCTAATTACAAGCATTCACAAGAAGCTCACATGCATTTCTCTGAAGAGAAGCAGTCTGTCCCAACACTTGATTTCACTGTGCGAAGTGAATGGATTGTTGCTTCACTTTCTAAATGCTGTAGTTACAGAGATAATCCCTTTCTATTGAAACTGCCTTAAGCTACTTACAAGCATTCACCAGCAAATCACATGCGTTTCTCTGAAAGAGAAGCAGTCTGTTCCAACACTTCAATTCACTGTCCGAAGTGAATGGAGTCTTGCTTCACTTTCTAAGTACTGTCCTTTCAGAGAAAATCACTTTCCTTTGAAAGTGCCTTAAGATCCTTACAAGTATTCACCAACAACTTACATGAGTTTCTCTGAAAGAGAGGCAGTCTGTTCCAACACTTCTATTCACTGTGCGAAGTGAATGGAGTGTTGCTTCACTTTCAAAATGCTGTACTTTCAGAGAAAATCACTTTCCTTTGAAACTGCCTTAAGCTACTTACAAGCATTCATCAGCAACTCACATGCATTTCTCTGAAAAAAGCAGTCTGTTCCAACACTTCAATTCACTTTGCGAAGTGAATGGAGTGTTGCTTCACTTTCTAAACGCTGTAGTTACAGAGATAATCACTTTTTTTGAAACTGCCTTAATCTACTTACAAGCATTTAGAAGAAACTTACATTCGTTTCTCTGAAAGAGAAGCAGTCTGTCCAAACATTTCAATTCACTGTGCGAAGAGAATGGAGTATTGCTTCACTTTCTAAATGCTGTACTTTCAGAGAAAATCAGTTTCTTTTGAAAGTGCCTTAAGCTACTCACAAGCATTCACCAGCAAATCTCATGAGTTTCTCTGAAAGAGAAGCAGTCTGTTCCAACACTTCAATTCACTGTGCGAAGTGATTGGAGTGTTACTTCACTTTCTAAATGCTGTAGTTACAGAGAAAATCACTTTCCTTTGAAAATGCCTTAAGCTACTTACAAGCAATCTCCAGCAACTCACATGTGTTTCTCTGAAAGAGAAGCAGTCTGTTCCAACACTTCAATTCACTGTTCGAAGTGAATGGAGTGTTGCTTCACTTTCTAAATGCTGTACTTTCAGAGAAAATCACTTTCCTATGAAACTGCCTTAAGCTACTTACAAGCATTCACCAGCAACTTACATGAGTTTCTCTGAAAGAGAAGAAGTCTGTTCCAACATTTCAATTCACTGTGCGAATTGAATGGAGTTTTGCTTCACTTTCTAAATGCTATACTCTCAGAGAAAATCACTTTCCTTTGAAAGTGCCTTAAGCTACTTACAAGCATTCACCAGCAACTCACAATCATTTTTCTGAAAGAGAAGCAGTCTGTTCAAACAATTCAATTCACTGTGCGAAGTGAATGGAGTGTTGCTTCACTTTCTAAATGCTGTAATTTCAGAGAAAATCACTTTCCTTTGAAACTGCTTAAGCTACTTACGTGCATCCACCAGCAACTCACATGCATTTCTCTGAAAGAGAAGCAGTCTGTTACAACACTTCAATTCACTGTGCGAAGTGATAGGAGTGTTACTTCACTTTCTAAATGCGGTAGTTACAGAGATAATCACTTTTATTGAAACTCCGTTAAACTTCTTACAAGCATTTAGAAGAAACTCACATGAGTTTCTCTGAAAGAGAAGCAGTCTGTCCCAACATTTCAATTCACAGTGCAAAGAGAATGGAGTGGTCCTTCACTTTCTAAATGCTGTACTTTCAGAGAAAATCACTCTTCTTTGAAAATGCCTTAAGCTACTTACAAGCATTCACCAGAATCTCACATGAGTTTCTCTGAAAGAGAAGCAGTCTGTTCCAACACTTCAATTTACTGTGCGAAGTGATTGGAGTGTTACTTCACTCTCTAAATGCTGTAGTTACAGAGAAAATCACTTTCCTTTGAAAGTGCCTTAAGCTACTTACAAGCATTCACAAGAAACTCACATGCGTTTCTCTAAAAGAGAAGCAGTCTGTTCTAAAACTTTAATTCACTGTGCGAAGTGAATGGAGTGTTGCTTCACATTCTAAGTGCTGTACTTTCAGAGAAAATCACTTTCCTTTGAAACTGCCTTAAGCTACTTACAAGCATTCACCAGAGACTCGCATGCATTTCTCTGAAAGTGAAGCAGTCTGTTCCAACACTTCAATTCACTGTGCGAAGTAAATGGAGTGTTGCTTCACTTTCTATATGCTGTACTTTCAGAGAAAATCACTTTCCTTAGAAAGTGCCTTAAGCTACTTACAAGCATTCAGCAGCAACTCACATGAGTTTCTCTGAAAGAGAGGCAGTCTGTTCCAACACTTCAATTCACTGTGCGAAGTGAATGGAGTGTTGCTTCACTTTCTAAATGCTGTACTTTCAGAGAAAATCACTTTCCTTTGAAACTGCCTTAAGGTACTTACAAGCATTCACCAGCAACTCACATACATTTCTCTGAAAAAGAAGCAATCTGTTCCAACACTTCAATTCACTGTGCGAAGTGAATGGAGTGTTACGTCACTTTCTAAATGCTGTACTGTCAGAGAAAATCACTTTCCTTTGAAAGTGTCTTCAGCTACTTACAAGCATTCCCCAGCAACTCACATGAGTTTCTCTGAAAGAGAAGCAGTCTGTTCCAACACTTCAATTCACTGTGCGAAGTGAATGGAGTGTTGCGTCACTTTCTAAATGCTGTACTTTCAGAGAAAATCACTTTCCTTTGAAAGTGCCTTAATCTAATTATAAGCATTCACCAGCAACTCACATGCATTTCTCTGAAAAAGAAGCAGTCTGTTCCAACACTTCAATTCACTGTGCGAAGTGAATGGAGTGTTGCGTGACTTTCAAAATGCTGTACTCTCAGAGAAAATAACTTCCCTTTCAATTTACCTTAAGCTACTTACAATCATTCTCCAGCAACTCACATTCGTTTCTCTGAAAGAGAAGCAGTCTGTTCCAACACTTCAATTCACTGTGCGAAGTGAATGTGTTATTGTTTCACTTTCTAAATGCTGTACTTTCAGAGAAAATCACTTTCCTTTGAAAATGCGTTAAGCTACTTACAAGCAATCTCCAGCAACTCACATGTGTTTCTCTGAAAGAGAAGCAGTCTGTTCCAACACTTCAATTCACTATGCGAAGTGAATGTGTTGTTGTTTCACTTTCTAAATGCTGTACTTGCAGAGAAAATCACTTTCCTTTAAAACAGCCTTATGTTACTTACAAGCATTCTCCAGCAACTCACATGCATTTCTATGAAAGAGAAGCGGTCTTTTCCAACACTTCAATTCTCTGTGCGAAGTGAATGGAGTGTTGCTTCACTTTCTAAATGCTGTAGTTACAGTGAAAATCACGTTCCTTTTAAAGTGCCTTAAGCTACTGACAAGCATTCACCAGCAACTCACATGCATTTCTCTGAAAGAGAAGCAGTCTGTTCCAACACTTCAATTCACTGTGCGAAGTGAATGGAGTGTTGCTTCACTTTTTAAATGCTGTACTTTCAGGGAAAATCACTTTCCTTTCAAAGTACCTTAAGCAACAAACAAGCATTCACCAGCAACTCACATGAGTTTCCCTGATAGAGAAGCAGTCTGTTCCAACACTTCAATTCACTGTGCGAAGTGAATGTGTTGTTGTTTCACTCTCTAAATGCTGTACTTTCAGAGAAAATCGATTTTCTTTGAAACTGCCTTAAGTTACTTACAAGCATTCTCCAGCAACTCACATGCATTTCACTGGAAGAGAAGCAGTCTGTTCCAACATTTCAATTCACTCTGCGAGGTGAATGGAGGGTTGATTCACTTTCTAAATGCTGTAATTTCAGAGAAAATCACTTTCCTTTGAAACTGCTTTAAGCTACTTACATGCATTCACCAGCAACTCACATGCATTTCTCTGAAAGAAAAGCAGTCTTTTCCAACACTTCAGTTCACTGTGCGAAGTGAATGTGTTGTTGTTTCACTTTCTAAATGCTGTACTTTCAGAGAAAATCACTTTCCTTTGAAACTGTCTTAAGCTACTTACAAGCATTCACCAAAAACTCACATGCATTTCTCTGAAAGAGAAGCAGTCTGTTCCAACACTTCAATTTACTGTGCGAATTAAATGGAGTGCTGCTTCACTTTCTAAATGCTGTACTTTCAGAGAAAATCACTTTCCTTTTAAACTGCCTTAAGCTACTTACAAGCATTGAACAGCAACTCACATGAGTTTCTCTGAAAGAGAAGCTGTCTGTTCCAACACTTCAATTCACTGTGCGAAGTGAATGGAGTGTTGCGTCACTTTCCAAATGCTGTACTCTCAGAGAAAATCATTTTCCTTTCAATGTACCTTAAGCTACTTACTAGCATTCACCAGCCACTCACATGAGTTTCTCTGAAAAAAGCAGTCTGTTCAAACACTTCAATTCACTGTGCGAAGTGATTGGAGTGTTACTTCATTTTCGAAATGCTGTAGTTACCGAGAAAATCACTTTCCTTTGAAAATGCCTTAAGCTACTTACAAGCATTCTACAGCAACTCACATGTGTTTCTCTGAAAGAGAAGCAGTCTGTTCTAACACTTCAATTCACTGTGCGAAGTGAATGGAGTGTTGCTTCACTTTCTAAATGCTGTACTTTCAGAGAAAATCACTTTCCTATGAAACTGCCTTATGCTGCTTACAAGCATTCACCAGCAACTCACAATCATTTTTCGGAAAGAGAAGCAGTCTGTTGCAACACTTCAATTCACTGTGCGTAGTGAATGGAGTGTTGCTTCACTTTCTAAATGCTGTACTCTCAGAGAAAATCACTTTCCTTTGAAACTGCCTTAAGCAACTACAAGCACTCACCAGCAACTCACAATCATTTTTCGGAAAGAGAAGCAGTCTGTTCAAACAATTCAATTCACTGTGCGAAGTGAATGGAGGGTTGCTTCACTTTCTAAGTGCTGTACTTTCAGAGAAAATCACTTTCCTTTGGAACTGCCTTAAGCTACTTACAAGCATTCAACAGCAACTCACATACATTTCGCTGAAAGAGAAGCAGTCTGTTCCAACACTTCAATTCACTGTGCGAAGTGAATGGAATGTTGTTTCACTTTCTAAATGCTGTACTTTCAGAGAAAATCACTTTCCTTTGAAACTGCCTTAAGTTACTTACAAGCATTCTCCAGCAACTCACATGCATTTCTCTGAAAGAGAAGTAGTCTGTTCCAACATTTCAATTCACTCTGCGAAGTGAATGGAGGGTTGATTCACTTTCTAAATGCTGTAATTTCAGAGAAAATCACTTTCCTTTGAAACTGCTTTAAGCTACTTACATGCATTCACCAGCAACTCACATGCATTTCTCTGAAAGAAAAGCAGTCTTTTCCAACACTTCAATTCACTGTGCGAAGTGAATGCAGTGTTGCTTCACTTTCTAAATGCTGTACTTTCAGAGAAAATCACTTTCCTTTGAAAGTGCCTTAAGCTACTTACAAGTATTGACCAGCAACTCACATGAGTTTCTCTGAAAGAGAGGCATTCTGTTCCAACACTTCAATTCACTGTGCGAAGTGAATGCAGTGTTGCTTCACTTTCTAAATGCTGTACTTTCAGAGAAAATCACTTTCCTTTGAAACTGCCTTAAGCTACTTACAAGCATTGACCAGCAACTCACATGAGTTTCTCTGAAAGAGAAGCTGTCTGTTCCAACACATCAATTCACTGTGCGAAGTGAATGGAGTGTTGCGTCACTTTCTAAATGCTGTACACTCAGAGAAAATCATTTTCCTTTCAATGTACCTTAAGCTACTTACTAGCATTCAACAGCAACTCACATGAGTTTCTCTGAAAAAAGCAGGCTGTTCAAACACTTCAATTCACTGTGCGAAGTGATTGGAGTGTTACTTCACTTTCGAAATGCTGTAGTTACCGAGAAAATCACTTTCCTTTGAAAATGCCTTAAGCTACTTACAAGCATTCTACAGCAACTCACATGTGTTTCTCTGAAAGAGAAGCAGTCTGTTCTAACACTTCAATTCACTGTGCGAAGTGAATGGAGTGTTGCTTCACTTTCTAAATGCTGTACTTTCAGAGAAAATCACTTTCCTATGAAACTGCCTTATGCTGCTTACAAGCATTCACCAGCAACTCACATGAGTTTCTCTGAAAGAGAAGCAGTCTGTTCCAACATTTCAATTCACTGTGCAAAGTGAATGGAGTGTTGCGTCACTTTCTAAATGCTGTAATTTCAGAGAAAATCACTTTCTTTCAAAGTACCTTAAGCTACTTACAAGCATTCAGCAGCAACTAACATTCGTTTCTCTGAAAGAGAAGCAGTTTGTCCCAACATTACAATTCACTGTGCAAAGAGAATGGAGTGTTGCTTCACTTTCTAAATGCTGTACTTTCAGAGAAAATCACTCTTCTTTGAAAATGCCTTAAGCTTCTTACAAGCATTCACCAGCAACTCACATGCATTTCTCTGAAAGAGAAGCAGTCTGTTCCAACACTTCAATTCACTGTGCGAAGTGAATGGAGTGTTGCTTCACTTTCTAAATGCTGTACTTTCAGAGAAAATCACTTTCCTTTGAAACTGCCTTAAGCTACTTAAAAGCATTCCCAAAAACTTACATCCGTTTCTCTGAAAGAGAAGTAGTCTGTTGCAACACTTCAATTCACTGTGCGTAGTGAATGGAGTGTTGCTTCACTTTCTAAATGCTGTACTCTCAGAGAAAATCACTTTCCTTTGAAACTGCCTTAAGCAACTTACAAGCACTCACCAGCAACTCACAATCATTTTTCGGAAAGAGAAGCAGTCTGTTCAAACAATTCAATTCACTGTGCGAAGTGAATGTAGAGTTGCTTCACTTTCTAAGTGCTGTACTTTCAGAGAAAATCACTTTCCTTTGGAACTGCCTTAAGCTACTTACAAGCATTCAACAGCAACTCACATACATTTCGCTGAAAGAGAAGCAGTCTGTTCCAACACTTCAATTCACTGTGCGAAGTGAATGCAGTGTTGCTTCACTTTCTAAATGCTGTACTTTCAGAGAAAATCACTTTCCTTTGAAAGTGCCTTAAGCTACTTACAAGTATTGACCAGCAACTCACATGAGTTTCTCTGAAAGAGAGGCATTCTGTTCCAAAACTTCAATTCACTGTGCGAAGTGAATGCAGTGTTGCTTCACTTTCTAAATGCTGTACTTTCAGAGAAAATCACTTTCCTTTGAAACTGCCTTAAGCTACTTACAAGCATTGACCAGCAACTCACATGAGTTTCTCTGAAAGAGAAGCTGTCTGTTCCAACACATCAATTCACTGTGCGAAGTGAATGGAGTGTTGCGTCACTTTCTAAATGCTGTACACTCAGAGAAAATCATTTTCCTTTCAATGTACCTTAAGCTACTTACTAGCATTCAACAGCAACTCACATGAGTTTCTCTGAAAAAAGCAGGCTGTTCAAACACTTCAATTCACTGTGCGAAGTGATTGGAGTGTTACTTCACTTTCGAAATGCTGTAGTTACCGAGAAAATCACTTTCCTTTGAAAATGCCTTAAGCTACTTACAAGCATTCTACAGCAACTCACATGTGTTTCTCTGAAAGAGAAGCAGTCTGTTCTAACACTTCAATTCACTGTGCGAAGTGAATGGAGTGTTGCTTCACTTTCTAAATGCTGTACTTTCAGAGAAAATCACTTTCCTATGAAACTGCCTTATGCTGCTTACAAGCATTCACCAGCAACTCACATGAGTTTCTCTGAAAGAGAAGCAGTCTGTTCCAACATTTCAATTCACTGTGCAAAGTGAATGGAGTGTTGCGTCACTTTCTAAATGCTGTAATTTCAGAGAAAATCACTTTCTTTCAAAGTACCTTAAGCTACTTACAAGCATTCAGCAGCAACTAACATTCGTTTCTCTGAAAGAGAAGCAGTTTGTCCCAACATTACAATTCACTGTGCAAAGAGAATGGAGTGTTGCTTCACTTTCTAAATGCTGTACTTTCAGAGAAAATCACTCTTCTTTGAAAATGCCTTAAGCTTCTTACAAGCATTCACCGGCAACTCACATGCATTTCTCTGAAAGAGAAGCAGTCTGTTCCAACACTTCAATTCACTGTGCGAAGTGAATGGAGTGTTGCTTCACTTTCTAAATGCTGTACTTTCAGAGAAAATCACTTTCCTTTGAAACTGCCTTAAGCTACTTAAAAGCATTCCCAAAAACTTACATCCGTTTCTCTGAAAGAGAAATAGTCTGTTGCAACACTTCAATTCACTGTGCGTAGTGAATGGAGTGTTGCTTCACTTTCTAAATGCTGTACTCTCAGAGAAAATCACTTTCCTTTGAAACTGCCTTAAGCAACTTACAAGCACTCACCAGCAACTCACAATCATTTTTCGGAAAGAGAAGCAGTCTGTTCAAACAATTCAATTCACTGTGCGAAGTGAATGTAGGGTTGCTTCACTTTCTAAGTGCTGTACTTTCAGAGAAAATCACTTTCCTTTGGAACTGCCTTAAGCTACTTACAAGCATTCAACAGCAACTCACATACATTTCGCTGAAAGAGAAGCAGTCTGTTCCAACACTTCAATTCACTGTGCGAAGTGAATGGAATGTTGTTTCACTTTCTAAATGCTGTACTTTCAGAGAAAATCACTTTCCTTTGAAACTGCCTTAAGTTACTTACAAGCATTCTCCAGCAACTCACATGCATTTCTCTGAAAGAGAAGTAGTCTGTTCCAACATTTCAATTCACTCTGCGAAGTGAATGGAGGGTTGATTCACTTTCTAAATGCTGTAATTTCAGAGAAAATCACTTTCCTTTGAAACTGCTTTAAGCTACTTACATGCATTCACCAGCAACTCACATGCATTTCTCTGAAAGAAAAGCAGTCTTTTCCAACACTTCAATTCACTGTGCGAAGTGAATGCAGTGTTGCTTCACTTTCTAAATGCTGTACTTTCAGAGAAAATCACTTTCCTTTGAAAGTGCCTTAAGCTACTTACAAGTATTGACCAGCTACTCACATGAGTTTCTCTGAAAGAGAGGCATTCTGTTCCAACACTTCAATTCACTGTGCGAAGTGAATGCAGTGTTGCTTCACTTTCTAAATGCTGTACTTTCAGAGAAAATCACTTTCCTTTGAAACTGCCTTAAGCTACTTACAAGCATTGACCAGCAACTCACATGAGTTTCTCTGAAAGAGAAGCTGTCTGTTCCAACACATCAATTCACTGTGCGAAGTGAATGGAGTGTTGCGTCACTTTCTAAATGCTGTACACTCAGAGAAAATCATTTTCCTTTCAATGTACCTTAAGCTACTTACTAGCATTCAACAGCAACTCACATGAGTTTCTCTGAAAAAAGCAGGCTGTTCAAACACTTCAATTCACTGTGCGAAGTGATTGGAGTGTTACTTCACTTTCGAAATGCTGTAGTTACCGAGAAAATCACTTTCCTTTGAAAATGCCTTAAGCTACTTACAAGCATTCTACAGCAACTCACATGTGTTTCTCTGAAAGAGAAGCAGTCTGTTCCAACACTTCAATTCACTGTGCGAAGTGAATGGAGTGTTGCTTCACTTTCTATATGCTGTACTTTCAGAGAAAATCACTTTCCTTAGAAAGTGCCTTAAGCTACTTACAAGCATTCAGCAGCAACTCACATGAGTTTCTCTGAAAGAGAGGCAGTCTGTTCCAACACTTCAATTCACTGTGCGAAGTGAATGGAGTGTTGCTTCACTTTCTAAATGCTGTACTTTCAGAGAAAATCACTTTCCTTTGAAACTGCCTTAAGGTACTTACAAGCATTCACCAGCAACTCACATACATTTCTCTGAAAAAGAAGCAATCTGTTCCAACACTTCAATTCACTGTGCGAAGTGAATGGAGTGTTACGTCACTTTCTAAATGCTGTACTGTCAGAGAAAATCACTTTCCTTTGAAAGTGTCTTCAGCTACTTACAAGCATTCCCCAGCAACTCACATGAGTTTCTCTGAAAGAGAAGCAGTCTGTTCCAACACTTCAATTCACTGTGCGAAGTGAATGGAGTGTTGCGTCACTTTCTAAATGCTGTACTTTCAGAGAAAATCACTTTCCTTTGAAAGTGCCTTAATCTAATTATAAGCATTCACCAGCAACTCACATGCATTTCTCTGAAAGAGAAGCAGTCTGTTCCAACACTTCAATTCACTGTGCGAAGTGAATGGAGTGTTGCGTGACTTTCAAAATGCTGTACTCTCAGAGAAAATAACTTCCCTTTCAATTTACCTTAAGCTACTTACAATCATTCTCCAGCAACTCACATTCGTTTCTCTGAAAGAGAAGCAGTCTGTTCCAACACTTCAATTCACTGTGCGAAGTGAATGTGTTATTGTTTCACTTTCTAAATGCTGTACTTTCAGAGAAAATCACTTTCCTTTGAAAATGCGTTAAGCTACTTACAAGCAATCTCCAGCAACTCACATGTGTTTCTCTGAAAGAGAAGCAGTCTGTTCCAACACTTCAATTCACTGTGCGAAGTGAATGTGTTGTTGTTTCACTTTCTAAATGCTGTACTTGCAGAGAAAATCACTTTCCTTTAAAACAGCCTTATGTTACTTACAAGCATTCTCCAGCAACTCACATGCATTTCTCTGAAAGAGAAGCGGTCTTTTCCAACACTTCAATTCTCTGTGCGAAGTGAATGGAGTGTTGCTTCACTTTCTAAATGCTGTAGTTACAGTGAAAATCACGTTCCTTTTAAAGTGCCTTAAGCTACTGACAAGCATTCACCAGCAACTCACATGCATTTCTCTGAAAGAGAAGCAGTCTGTTCCAACACTTCAATTCACTGTGCGAAGTGAATGGAGTGTTGCTTCACTTTTTAAATGCTGTACTTTCAGGGAAAATCACTTTCCTTTCAAAGTACCTTAAGCAACAAACAAGCATTCACCAGCAACTCACATGAGTTTCCCTGATAGAGAAGCAGTCTGTTCCAACACTTCAATTCACTGTGCGAAGTGAATGTGTTGTTGTTTCACTCTCTAAATGCTGTACTTTCAGAGAAAATTGCTTTCCTTTGAAACTGCCTTAAGTTACTTACAAGCATTCTCCAGCAACTCACATGCATTTCACTGAAAGAGAAGCAGTCTGTTCCAACATTTCAATTCACTCTGCGAGGTGAATGGAGGGTTGATTCACTTTCTAAATGCTGTAATTTCAGAGAAAATCACTTTCCTTTGAAACTGCTTTAAGCTACTTACATGCATTCACCAGCAACTCACATGCATTTCTCTGAAAGAAAAGCAGTCTTTTCCAACACTTCAATTCACTGTGCGAAGTGAATGTGTTGTTGTTTCACTTTCTAAATGCTGTACTTTCAGAGAAAATCACTTTCCTTTGAAACTGTCTTAAGCTACTTACAAGCATTCACCAAAAACTCACATGCATTTCTCTGAAAGAGAAGCAGTCTGTTCCAACACTTCAATTTACTGTGCGAATTAAATGGAGTGCTGCTTCACTTTCTAAATGCTGTACTTTCAGAGAAAATCACTTTCCTTTTAAACTGCCTTAAGCTACTTACAAGCATTGAACAGCAACTCACATGAGTTTCTCTGAAAGAGAAGCTGTCTGTTCCAACACTTCAATTCACTGTGCGAAGTGAATGGAGTGTTGCGTCACTTTCCAAATGCTGTACTCTCAGAGAAAATCATTTTCCTTTCAATGTACCTTAAGCTACTTACTAGCATTCACCAGCCACTCACATGAGTTTCTCTGAAAAAAGCAGTCTGTTCAAACACTTCAATTCACTGTGCGAAGTGATTGGAGTGTTACTTCATTTTCGAAATGCTGTAGTTACCGAGAAAATCACTTTCCTTTGAAAATGCCTTAAGCTACTTACAAGCATTCTACAGCAACTCACATGTGTTTCTCTGAAAGAGAAGCAGTCTGTTCTAACACTTCAATTCACTGTGCGAAGTGAATGGAGTGTTGCTTCACTTTCTAAATGCTGTACTTTCAGAGAAAATCACTTTCCTATGAAACTGCCTTATGCTGCTTACAAGCATTCACCAGCAACTCACATGAGTTTCTCTGAAAGAGAAGCAGTCTGTTCCAACATTTCAATTCACTGTGCAAAGTGAATGGAGTGTTGCGTCACTTTCTAAATGCTGTAATTTCAGAGAAAATCACTTTCTTTCAAAGTACCTTAAGCTACTTACAAGCATTCAGCAGCAACTAACATTCGTTTCTCTGAAAGAGAAGCAGTTTGTCCCAACATTACAATTCACTGTGCAAAGAGAATGGAGTGTTGCTTCACTTTCTAAATGCTGTACTTTCAGAGAAAATCACTCTTCTTTGAAAATGCCTTAAGCTTCTTACAAGCATTCACCAGCAACTCACATGCATTTCTCTGAAAGAGAAGCAGTCTGTTCCAACACTTCAATTCACTGTGCGAAGTGAATGGAGTGTTGCTTCACTTTCTAAATGCTGTACTTTCAGAGAAAATCACTTTCCTTTGAAACTGCCTTAAGCTACTTAAAAGCATTCCCAAAAACTTACATCCGTTTCTCTGAAAGAGAAGTAGTCTGTTGCAACACTTCAATTCACTGTGCGTAGTGAATGGAGTGTTGCTTCACTTTCTAAATGCTGTACTCTCAGAGAAAATCACTTTCCTTTGAAACTGCCTTAAGCAACTTACAAGCACTCACCAGCAACTCACAATCATTTTTCGGAAAGAGAAGCAGTCTGTTCAAACAATTCAATTCACTGTGCGAAGTGAATGGAGGGTTGCTTCACTTTCTAAGTGCTGTACTTTCAGAGAAAATCACTTTCCTTTGGAACTGCCTTAAGCTACTTACAAGCATTCAACAGCAACTCACATACATTTCGCTGAAAGAGAAGCAGTCTGTTCCAACACTTCAATTCACTGTGCGAAGTGAATGGAATGTTGTTTCACTTTCTAAATGCTGTACTTTCAGAGAAAATCACTTTCCTTTGAAACTGCCTTAAGTTACTTACAAGCATTCTCCAGCAACTCACATGCATTTCTCTGAAAGAGAAGTAGTCTGTTCCAACATTTCAATTCACTCTGCGAAGTGAATGGAGGGTTGATTCACTTTCTAAATGCTGTAATTTCAGAGAAAATCACTTTCCTTTGAAACTGCTTTAAGCTACTTACATGCATTCACCAGCAACTCACATGCATTTCTCTGAAAGAAAAGCAGTCTTTTCCAACACTTCAATTCACTGTGCGAAGTGAATGCAGTGTTGCTTCACTTTCTAAATGCTGTACTTTCAGAGAAAATCACTTTCCTTTGAAAGTGCCTTAAGCTACTTACAAGTATTGACCAGCAACTCACATGAGTTTCTCTGAAAGAGAGGCATTCTGTTCCAACACTTCAATTCACTGTGCGAAGTGAATGCAGTGTTGCTTCACTTTCTAAATGCTGTACTTTCAGAGAAAATCACTTTCCTTTGAAACTGCCTTAAGCTACTTACAAGCATTGACCAGCAACTCACATGAGTTTCTCTGAAAGAGAAGCTGTCTGTTCCAACACATCAATTCACTGTGCGAAGTGAATGGAGTGTTGCGTCACTTTCTAAATGCTGTACACTCAGAGAAAATCATTTTCCTTTCAATGTACCTTAAGCTTCTTACTAGCATTCAACAGCAACTCACATGAGTTTCTCTGAAAAAAGCAGGCTGTTCAAACACTTCAATTCACTGTGCGAAGTGATTGGAGTGTTACTTCACTTTCGAAATGCTGTAGTTACCGAGAAAATCACTTTCCTTTGAAAATGCCTTAAGCTACTTACAAGCATTCTACAGCAACTCACATGTGTTTCTCTGAAAGAGAAGCAGTCTGTTCTAACACTTCAATTCACTGTGCGAAGTGAATGGAGTGTTGCTTCACTTTCTAAATGCTGTACTTTCAGAGAAAATCACTTTCCTATGAAACTGCCTTATGCTGCTTACAAGCATTCACCAGCAACTCACATGAGTTTCTCTGAAAGAGAAGCAGTCTGTTCCAACATTTCAATTCACTGTGCAAAGTGAATGGAGTGTTGCGTCACTTTCTAAATGCTGTAATTTCAGAGAAAATCACTTTCCTTTCAAAGTACCTTAAGCTACTTACAAGCATTCAGCAGCAACTAACATTCGTTTCTCTGAAAGAGAAGCAGTCTGTCCCAACATTTCAATTCACTGTGCGAAGAGAATGGAGTGTTGCTTCACTTTCTAAATGCTGTACTTTCAGAGAAAATCACTCTTCTTTGAAAATGCCTTAAGCTACTTACAAGCATTCACCAGCAACTCACATGCATTTCTCTGAAAGAGAAGCAGTCTGTTCCAACACTTCAATTCACTGTGCGAAGTGAATGGAGTGTTGCTTCACTTTCTAAATGCTGTACTTTCAGAGAAAATCACTTTCCTTTGAAACTGCCTTAAGCTACTTAAAAGCATTCACAAAAACTTACATCCGTTTCTCTGAAAGAGAAGTAGTCTGTTACAACACTTCAATTCACTGTGCGTAGTTAATGGAGTGTTGCTTCACTTTCTAAATGCTGTACTCTCAGAGAAAATCACTTTCCTTTGAAACTGCCTTAAGCTACTTACAAGCACTCACCAGCAACTCACAATCATTTTTCGGAAATAGAAGCAGTCTGTTCAAACAATTCAATTCACTGTGCGAAGTGAATGCAGTGTTGCTTCACTTTCTAAATGCTGTACTTTCAGAGAAAATCACTTTCCTTTGAAAGTGCCTTAAGCTACTTACAAGCATTCACCAGCAACTCACATGAGTTTCTCTGAAAGAGAAGCAGTCTGTTCCAACACTTCAATTCACTGTGCAAAGTGAATGGAGTGTTGCGTCACTTTCAAAATGCTGTACTTTCAGAGAAAATCACTTTCCTTTGAAACTGCCTTAAGCTACTTGCAAGCATTCTCCAGCAACTCACATGCATTTCTCTGAAAGAGAAGTAGTCTGTTCCAACATTTCAATTCACTGTGCGAAGTTAATGGAGTGTTGCTTCACTTTCTAAATGCTGTACTTTCAGAGAAAATCACTTTCCTTTGAAACTGTCTTAAGCTACTTACATGCATTCACCAGCAACTCACATCATTTCTCTGAAAGAGAAACAGTCTGTTCTAACACTTCAATTCACTGTGCGATGTGAATGGAGTGTTGCTTTACATTCTAAATGCTGTACTTTCAGAGAAAATCCCGTTCCTTTGATAGTGCCTTAAGCTACTGACAAGAATTAACCAGCAACTCACATGAGATTCTCTGAAAGAGAGGCAGTCTGTTCCAACACTTCAATTCACTGTGCGAAGTGAATGGAGTGTTGCTTCACTTTCTAAATGCTGTACTTTCAGAGAAAATCACTTTCCTTTGAAACTGCCTTAAGCTTCTTACAAGCATTCACCAGCAACTCACATGAGTTTCTCTGAAAGAGAAACAGTCTGTTCCAAAATTTCAATTCAATGTGCGAAGTGAATGGAGTGTTTCTTCACTTTCTAAATGCTGTACTTTCAGAAAAAATCACTTTCCTTTGAATGTGCCTTAAGTTACTTACAAGCATTCACAAGAAACCCACATCCATTTCTCTGAAAGAGAAGCAGTCTGTTCCAACACTTCAATTCATTGTGCGAAGTGAATGGAGTGTTGCTTCACTTTCTAAATGCTGTACTTTCAGAAAAAATCCCTTTCCTTTGGAACTGCCTTAAACTACTTACTAGCATTCACCAGCAACTCATATGAGTTTCTCTGAAAGAGAAGTAGTCTTTTCCAACACTTCAATTCACTGTGCGAAGTGTATGGAGGGTTGAGTCACTTTCTAAATGCTGTACATTCAGAGAAAATCACTTTCCTCTCAAAGTACCTTAAGCTAAGTACAAGTATTCACCAGCAACTCACATGAGTTTCTCTGAAAGAGAAGGAGTCTGTTCCAAATCTTCAATTCACTGTGCGAAGTGAATGGAGGGTTGCTTCACTTTCAAAATGCTGTCCTTTCAGAGAAAATCACTTTCCTTTGTAAGTGCCTTAAGCTACTTACAAGCATTAACCAGCAACTCACAAGCATTTCTCTGAAAGAGAAGCAGTCTGTTCCAACACTTCAATTCACTGTGTGAAGTGAATGGAGTGTTGCTTCACTTTCTAAATGCTGTGCTTTCAGAGAAAATCACTTTCCTTTGAAAGTGCCTTAGGCTGATTATAAGCATTCACAAGAAACTCACATGCATTTCTCTGAAAGAGAAGCAGTTTGTTCCAACACTTCAATTCACTGTGCAAAGTGAATGGAGTGTTGCTTCACTTTCTAAATGCTGTACTTTCAGAGAAAATCACTTTCCTTTGAAAGTGCCTTAAGGTACTTAAAAGCATTGACCAGCAACTCACATGAGTTTCTCTGAAAGAGAGGCAGTCTGTTCCAAAACTTCAATTCACTGTGCGAAGGGAATAGAGTGTTGCTTCACTTTCTAAATGCTGTACTTTCAGAGAAAATCATGTTCCTTTGAAACTGCCTTAAGCTACTTGCAAGCATTCACCAGCAACTCACAATCATTTTTCTGAAAGAGAAGCAGTCTGTTTCAACTGTTCTATTCACTTTGCGAAGTGAATGGAGGGTTGCTTGACTTTCAAAATGCTGTACTTTCAGAGAAAATCACTTTCCTTTCAACGTGCCTTAAGCTACTTACAAGCATTCACCAGCAACTCACATGCATTTCTCTGAAAGAGAAGCAGTCTGTTCCAGCATTTAAATTAACTGTGCGAAGTGAATGGAGTATTGCTTCACTTTCTAAATGCTGTCCTTTCAGAGAAAATCACTTTCCCTTGAAAGTGCCTTAAGCTAATTATAAGCATTCACAAGAAACTCACATGCATTTCTCTGAAAGAGAAGCAGTCTGTTCCAACACTTCAATTCACTGTGCGAAGTGAATGGAGTGTTGATTCACTTTCTAAATGCTGTAGTTACAGAGATAATCACTTTCTATTGAAACTGCCTTAAGCTACTTACAAGCATTCACCAGCAAATCACATGCGTTTTTCTGAAAGAGAAGCTGTCTGTTCCAACACTTCAATTCACTGTGCAAAGTGAATGTAGTGTTGCATCACATTCTAAATGCTGTACTTTCATAAAAAATCACTTTCCTTTGAAAGTGCCTTAAGCTACTTACAAGCATTCACCAGCAACTCACATGAGTTTCTCTGAAAGAGAAGCAGTCTGTTCCAACACTTCAATTCACTGTGCGAAGTGAATGGAGTGTTGCTTCACTTTATAAATGCTGTACTTTCAGAGATAATCACTTTCCTTTGAAAGTGCCTTAAGCTACTTACAAGCATTCACCAGCAACTCACATGAGTTTCTTTGAAAGGGAAGCAGTCTGGTCCAACACTTCAATTCACTGTGTGAAGTGAATGGAGTGTTGCTTCACTTTTTAAAATCTGTACTTTCAGGGAAAATCACTTTCCTTTCAAAGTACCTTAAGCTACTTACAAGCATTCACCAGCAACTCACATGCATTTCTCTGAAAGAGAGGAAGTCTGTTCCAACACTTCAATTCACTGTGCGAAGGGAATGGAGTGTTGCTTCACTTTCAAAATGCTGTACTTTCAGAGAAAATCATGTTCCTTTGAAACTGCCTTAAGCTACTTGCAAGCATTCACCAGCAACTCACAATCATTTTTCTGAAAGAGAAGCAGTCTGTTTCAACACTTCAATTCACTGTGCGAAGTGAATGGAGGGTTGCTTCACTTTCAAAATGCTGTACATTCAGAGAAAATCACTTTCCTTTCAACGTGCCTTAAGCTACTTACAAGCATTCACCAGCAACTCACATGCATTTCTCTGAAAGAGAGGAAGTCTGTTCCAACACTTCAATTCACTGTGCGAAGGGAATGGAGTGTTGCTTCACTTTCTAAATGCTGTACTTTCAGAGAAAATCACGTTCCTTTGAAAATGCCTTAAGCTACTTGCAAGCATTCACCAGCAACTAACAATCATATTTCTGAAAGAGAAGCAGTCTGTTCCAACTGTTCAATTCACTTTGCGAAGTGAATGGAGGGTTGCTTCACTTTCAAAATGCTGTCCTTTCAGAGAAAATCACTTTCCTTTCAACGTGCCTTAAGCTACTTACAAGCATTCACCAGCAACTCACATGCATTTCTCTGAAAGAGAAGCAGTCTGTTCCAACACTTCAATTCACTGTGCGCAGTAAATGGAGTGTTGCTTCACTTTCTAAATGCTGTACTTTCAGAGAAAATCACTTTATTTTGAAACTGCCTTAAGCTACTTACAAGCATTCACCAGTAACTCACATGCATTTCTCTGAAAGAGAAGCAGTCTGTTCAAACACTTCAATTCACTGTGCGAAGGGAATAGACTGTTGCTTCTCTTTCTAAATGCTGTACTTTCAGAGAAAATCATGTTCCTTTGAAACTGCCTTAAGCTACTTGCAAGCATTCACCAGCAACTCACAATCATTTTTCTGAAAGAGAAGCAGTCTGTTCCAAGTGTTCAATTCACTTTGCGAAGTGAATGGAGGGTTGCTTCACTTTAAAAATGCTGTACTTTCAGAGAAAATCACTTTCCTTTCAACATGCCTTAAGCTACTTACAAGCATTCACCAGCAACTCACATGCACTTCTCTGAAAAAGAAGCAGTCTGTTCCAGCATTTCAATTCAATGTGCGAAGTGAATGAAGTATTGCTTCACTTTCTAAATGCTTTCCTTTCAGAGAAAATCACTTTCCCTTGAAAGTGCCTTAAGCTAATTATAAGCATTCACAAGAAACTCACATGCATTTCTCTGAAAGAGAAGCAGTCTGTTCCAACACTTCAATTCACTGTGCGAAGTGAATGGAGTGTTGATTCACTTTCTAAATGCTGTAGTTACAGAGATAATCACTTTCTATTGAATCTGCCTTAAGCTTCTTACAAGCATTCACCAGCAAATCACATGCGTTTTTCTGAAAGAGAAGCTGTCTGTTCCAACACTTCAATTCACTGTGCAAAGTGAATGTAGTGTTGCATCACATTCTAAATGCTGTACTTTCAGAGAAAATCACTTTCCTTTGAAAGTGCCTTAAGCTACTTACAAGCATTCACCAGCAACTCACATGAGTTTCTCTGAAAGAGAAGCAGTCTGTTCCAACACTTCAATTCACTGTGCGAAGTGAATGGAGTGTTGCGTCACTTTCTAAATGCTGTACTTTCCGAGAAAATCACTTTCCTTTCAAAGTACCTTAAGCTACTTACAAGCATTCAGCAGCAACTCACATGAGTTTCTCTGAATGAGAAGCAGTCTGTTCCAACACTTCAATTCACTGTACGAAGTGAATGGAGTGTTGCGTCACTTTCTAAATGCTGTACTTTCCGAGAAAATCACTTTCCTTTCAAAGTACCGTTAGCTACTTACAAGTATTCAGCAGCAACTCACATGTGTTTCGCTGAAAGAGAAGCAGTCTGTTCCAACACTTCAATTCACTGTGCGAAGTGAATGGAGTGTTGCTTCACTTTCTAAATGCTGTACTTTCAGAGATAATCACTTTCCTTTGAAAGTGCCTTAAGCTACTTGCAAGCATTCACCAGCAACTCACAATCATTTTTCTGAAAGAGAAGCAGTCTGTTCCAACACTTCAATTCACTGTACGAAGTGAATGGAGGGTTGCTTCACTTTCAAAATGCTGTACTTTCAGAGAAAATCACTTTCCTTTCAACGTGCCTTAAGCTACTTACAAGCATTCACCAGCAACTCACATGCATTTCTCTGAAAGAGAGGAAGTTTCTTCCAACACTTCAATTCACTGTGCGAAGGGAATGGAGTGTTGCTTCACTTTCTAAATGCTGTACTTTCAGAGAAAATCACGTTCCTTTGAAAATGCCTTAAGCTACTTGCAAGCATTCACCAGCAACTCACAATCATATTTCTGAAAGAGAAGCAGTCTGTTCCAACTGTTCAATTCACTTTGCGAAGTGAATGGAGGGTTGCTTCACTTTCAAAATGCTGTCCTTTCAGAGAAAATCACTTTCCTTTCAACGTGCCTTAAGCTACTTACAAGCATTCACCAGCAACTCACATGCATTTCTCTGAAAGAGAAGCAGTCTCTTCCAACACTTCAATTCACTGTGCGCAGTAAATGGAGTGTTGCTTCACTTTCTAAATGCTGTACTTTCAGAGAAAATCACTTTATTTTGAAGCTGCCTTAAGCTACTTACAAGCATTCACCAGTAACTCACATGCATTTTCTGAAAGAGAAGCAGTCTGTTCCAACACTTCAATTCACTGTGCGAAGTGAATGGAGTGTTGATTCACTTTCTAAATGCTGTAGTTACAGAGATAATCACTTTCTATTGAAACTGCCTTAAGCTTCTTACAAGCATTCACCAGAAAATCACATGCGTTTTTCTGAAAGAGAAGCTGTCTGTTCCAACACTTCAATTCACTGTGCAAAGTGAATGTAGTGTTGCATCACATTCTAAATGCTGTACTTTCAGAGAAAATCACTTTCCTTTGAAAGTGCCTTAAGCTACTTACAAGCATTCACCAGCAACTCACATGAGTTTCTCTGAAAGAGAAGCAGTCTGTTCCAACACTTCAATTCACTGTGCGAAGTGAATGGAGTGTTGCGTCACTTTCTAAATGCTGTACTTTCCGAGAAAATCACTTTCCTTTCAAAGTACCTTAAGCTACTTACAAGCATTCAGCAGCAACTCACATGAGTTTCTCTGAATGAGAAGCAGTCTGTTCCAACACTTCAATTCACTGTACGAAGTGAATGGAGTGTTGCGTCACTTTCTAAATGCTGTACTTTCCGAGAAAATCACTTTCTTTCAAAGTACCTTAAGCTACTTACAAGTATTCAGCACCAACTCACATGAGTTTCGCTGAAAGAGAAGCAGTCTGTTCCAACACTTCAATTCACTGTGCAAAGTGAATGGAGTGTTGCTTCACTTTCTAAATGCTGTACTTTCAGAGATAATCACTTTCCTTTGAAAGTGCCTTAAGCTACTTACAAGCATTCACCAGCAACTCACATGAGTTTCTTTGAAAGAGAAGCAGTCGGGTCCAACACTTCAATTCACTGTGCGAAGTGAATGGAGTGTTGCTTCACTTTTTAAAAGCTGTACTTTCATGGAAAATCACTTTCCTTTCAAAGTACCTTAAGCTACTTACAAGCATTCACCAGCAACTCACATGCATTTCTCTGAAAGAGAAGCAGTCTGTTCCAACACTTCAATTCACTGTGTGAAGGGAATAGAGTGTTGCTTCACTTTCTAAATGCTGTACTTTCAGAGAAAATCATGTTCCTTTGAAACTGCCTTAAGCTACTTGCAAGCATTCACCAGCAACTCACAATCATTTTTCTGAAAGAGAAGCAGTCTGTTCCAACACTTCAATTCACTGTGCGAAGTGAATGGAGGGTTGCTTCACTTTCAAAATGCTGTACTTTCAGAGAAAATCACTTTCCTTTCAACGTGCCTTAAGCTACTTACAAGCATTCACCAGCAACTCACATGCATTTCTCTGAAAGAGAGGAAGTCTGTTCCAACACTTCAATTCACTGTGCGAAGGGAATGGAGTGTTGCTTCACTTTCTAAATGCTGTACTTTCAGAGAAAATCACGTTCCTTTGAAAATGCCTTAAGCTACTTGCAAGCATTCACAACAACTCACAATCATATTTCTGAAAGAGAAGCAGTCTGTTCCAACTGTTCAATTCACTTTGCGAAGTGAATGGAGGGTTGCTTCACTTTCAAAATGCTGTCCTTTCAGAGAAAATCACTTTCCTTTCAACGTGCCTTAAGCTACTTACAAACATTCACCAGCAACTCACATGCATTTCTCTGAAAGAGAAGCATTCTGTTCCAACACTTCAATTCACTGTGCGCAGTAAATGGAGTGTTGCTTCACTTTCTAAATGCTGTACTTTCAGAGAAAATCACTTTATTTTGAAACTGCCTTAAGCTACTTACAAGCATTCACCAGTAACTCACGTGCATTTCTGTGAAAGAGAAGCAGTCTGTTCCAACACTTCAATTCACTGTGCGAAGGGAATAGAGTGTTGCTTCTCTTTCTAAATGCTGTACTTTCAGAGAAAGTCATGTTCCTTTGAAACTGCCTTAAGCTACTTGCAAGCATTCACCAGCAACTCACATGCATTTCTCTGAAAGAGAAGCAGTCTGTTCCAGCATTTCAATTCAATGTGCGAAGTGAATGGAGTATTGCTTCACTTTCTAAATGCTTTCCTTTCAGAGAAAATCACTTTCCCTTGAAAGTGCCTTAAGCTAATTATAAGCATTCACAAGAAACTCACATGCATTTCTCTGAAAGAGAAGCAGTCTGTTCCAACACTTCAATTCACTGTGCGAAGTGAACGGAGTGTTGATTCACTTTCTAAATGCTGTAGTTACAGAGATAATCACTTTCTATTGAAACTGCCTTAAGCTTCTTACAAGCATTCACCAGCAAATCACATGCGTTTTTCTGAAAGAGAAGCTGTCTGTTCCAACACTTCAATTCACTGTGCAAAGTGAATGTAGTGTTGCATCACATTCTAAATGCTGTACTTTCAGAGAAAATCACTTTGCTTTGAAAGTGCCTTAAGCTACTTACAAGCATTCACCAGCAACTCACATGAGTTTCTCTGAAAGAGAAGCAGTCTGTTCCAACACTTTAATTCACTGTGCGAAGTGAATGGAGTGTTGTGTCACTTTCTAAATGCTGTACTTTCCGAGAAAATCACTTTCCTTTCAAAGTACCTTAAGCTACTTACAAACATTCAGCAGCAACTCACATGAGTTTCTCTGAATGAGAAGCAGTCTGTTCCAACACTTCAATTCACTGTACGAAGTGAATGGAGTGTTGCGTCACTTTCTAAATGCTGTACTTTCCGAGAAAATCACTTTCCTTTCAAAGTACCTTAAGCTACTTACAAGTATTCAGCAGCAACTCACATGAGTTTCACTGAAAGAGAAGCAGTCTGTTCCAACACTTCAATTCACTGTGCGAAGTGAATGGAGTGTTGCTTCACTTTTTAAAAGCTGTACTTTCTGGGAAAATCACTTTCCTTTCAAAGTACCTTAAGCTACTTACAAGCATTCACCAGCAACTCACATGCATTTCTCTGAAAGTTAAGCAGTCTGTTCCAACACTTCAATTCACTGTGCGAAGGGAATAGAGTGTTGCTTCACTTTCTAAATGCTGTACTTTCAGAGAAAATCATGTTCCTTTGAAACTGCCTTAAGCTACTTGCAAGCATTCACCAGCAACTCACAATCATTTTTCTGAAAGAGAAGCAGTCTGTTCCAACACTTCAATTCACTGTGCGAAGTGAATGGAGGGTTGCTTCACTTTCAAAATGCTGTACTTTCAGAGAAAATCACTTTCATATCAACGTGCCTTAAGCTACTTACAAGCATTCACCAGCAACTCACATGCATTTCTCTGAAAGAGAGGAAGTCTGTTCCAACACTTCAATTCACTGTGCGAAGGGAATGGAGTGTTGCTTCACTTTCTAAATGCTGTACTTTCAGAGAAAATCACGTTCCTTTGAAAATGCCTTAAGCTACTTGCAAGCATTCACCAGCAACTCACAATCATATTTCTGAAAGAGAAGCAGTCTGTTCCAACTGTTCAATTCACTTTGCGAAGTGAATGGAGGGTTGCTTCACTTTCAAAATGCTGTGCTTTCAGAGAAAATCACTTTCCTTTCAACGTGCCTTAAGCTACTTACAAGCATTCACCAGCAACTCACATGCATTTCTCTGAAAGAGAAGCAGTCTGTTCCAACACTTCAATTCACTGTGCGCAGTAAATGGAGTGTTGCTTCACTTTCTAAATGCTGTACTTTCAGAGAAAATCACTTTATTTTGAAACTGCCTTAAGCTACTTACAAGCATTCACCAGTAACTCCCATGCATTTCTCTGAAAGAGAAGCAGTCTGTTCCAACACTTCAATTCACTGTGCGAAGGGAATAGAGTGTTGCTTCTCTTTCTAAATGCTGTACTTTCAGAGAAAATCATGTTCCTTTGAAACTGCCTTAAGCTACTTGCAAGCATTCACCAGAAACTCACAATCATTTTTCTGAAAGAGAAGCATTCTGTTCCAACTGTTCAATTCACTTTGCGAAGTGAACGGAGGGTTGCTTCACTTTAAAAATGCTGTACTTTCAGAGAAAATCACTTTCCTTTCAACGTGCCTTAAGCTACTTACAAGCATTCACCAGCAACTCACATGCATTTCTCTGAAAGAGAAGCAGTCTGTTCCAGCATTTCAATTCAATGTGCGAAGTGAATGGAGTATTGCTTCACTTTCTAAATGCTTTCCTTTCAGAGAAAATCACTTTCCCTTGAAAGTGCCTTAAGCTAATTATAAGCATTCACAAGAAACTCACATGCATTTCTCTGAAAGAGAAGCAGTCTGTTCCAACACGTCAATTCACTGTGCGAAGTGAATGGAGTGTTGATTCACTTTCTAAATGCTGTAGTTACAGAGATAATCACTTTCTATTGAAACTACCTTAAGCTTCTTACAAGCATTCACCAGCAAATCACATGCGTTTTTCTGAAATAGAAGCTGTCTGTTCCAACACTTCAATTCACTGTGCAAAGTGAATGCAGTGTTGCATCACATTCTAAATGCTGTACTTTCAGAGAAAATCACTTTCCTTTGAAAGTGCCTTAAGCTACTTACAAGCATTCACCAGCAACTCACATGAGTTTCTCTGAAAGAGAAGCAGTCTGTTCCAACACTTCAATTCACTGTGCGAAGTGAATGGAGTGTTGCGTCACTTTCTAAATGCTGTACTTTCCGAGAAAATCACTTTCCTTTCAAAGTACCTTAAGCTACTTACAAGCATTCAGCAGCAACTCACATGAGTTTCTCTGAATGAGAAGCATTCTGTTCCAACACTTCAATTCACTGTACGAAGTGAATGGAGTGTTGCGTCACTTTCTAAATGCTGTACTTTCAGAGAAAATCACTTTCCTTTCAAAGTACCTTAAGCTACTTACAAGTATTCAGCAGCAACTCACATGAGTTTCGCTGAAAGAGAAGCAGTCTGTTCCAACACTTCAATTCACTGTGCGAAGTGAATGGAGTGTTGCTTCACTTTCTAAATGTTGTATTTTCAGAGATAATCACTTTCCTTTGAAAGTGCCTTAAGCTACTTACAAGCATTCACCAGCAACTCACATGAGTTTCTCTGAAAGAGAAGCAGTCTGTTCCAACACTTCAATTCACTGTGCGAAGTGAATGGAGTGTTGCGTCACTTTCTAAATGCTGTACTTTCCGAGAAAATCACTTTCCTTTCAAAGTACCTTAAGCTACTTACAAGCATTCAGCAGCAACTCACATGAGTTTCTTTGAAAGAGAAGCAGTCGGGTCCAACACTTCAATTCACTGTGCGAAGTGAATGGAGTGTTGCTTCACTTTTTAAAAGCTGTACTTTCATGGAAAATCACTTTCCTTTCAAAGTACCTTAAGCTACTTACAAGCATTCACCAGCAACTCACATGCATTTCTCTGAAAGAGAAGCAGTCTGTTCCAACACTTCAATTCACTGTGTGAAGGGAATAGAGTGTTGCTTCACTTTCTAAATGCTGTACTTTCAGAGAAAATCATGTTCCTTTGAAACTGCCTTAAGCTACTTGCAAGCATTCACCAGCAACTCACAATCATTTTTCTGAAAGAGAAGCAGTCTGTTCCAACACTTCAATTCACTGTGCGAAGTGAATGGAGGGTTGCTTCACTTTCAAAATGCTGTACTTTCAGAGAAAATCACTTTCCTTTCAACGTGCCTTAAGCTACTTACAAGCATTCACCAGCAACTCACATGCATTTCTCTGAAAGAGAGGAAGTCTGTTCCAACACTTCAATTCACTGTGCGAAGGGAATGGAGTGTTGCTTCACTTTCTAAATGCTGTACTTTCAGAGAAAATCACGTTCCTTCGAAAATGCCTTAAGCTACTTGCAAGCATTCACCAGCAACTCACAATCATATTTCTGAAAGAGAAGCAGTCTGTTCCAACTGTTCAATTCACTTTGCGAAGTGAATGGAGGGTTGCTTCACTTTCAAAATGCTGTCCTTTCAGAGAAAATCACTTTCCTTTCAACGTGCCTTAAGCTACTTACAAACATTCACCAGCAACTCACATGCATTTCTCTGAAAGAGAAGCAGTCTGTTCCAACACTTCAATTCACTGTGCGCAGTAAATGGAGTGTTGCTTCACTTTCTAAATGCTGTACTTTCAGAGAAAATCACTTTATTTTGAAACTGCCTTAAGCTACTTACAAGCATTCACCAGTAACTCACGTGCATTTCTGTGAAAGAGAAGCAGTCTGTTCCAACACTTCAATTCACTGTGCGAAGGGAATAGAGTGTTGCTTCTCTTTCTAAATGCTGTACTTTCAGAGAAAGTCATGTTCCTTTGAAACTGCCTTAAGCTACTTGCAAGCATTCACCAGCAACTCACAATCATTTTTCTGAAAGAGAAGCAGTCTGTTCCAACTGTTCAATTCACTTTGCGAAGTGAATGGAGGGTTGCTTCACTTTAAAAATGCTGTACTTTCAGAGAAAATCACTTTCCTTTCAACGTGCCTTAAGCTACTTACAAGCATTCACCAGCAACTCACATGCATTTCTCTGAAAGAGAAGCAGTCTGTTCCAGCATTTCAATTCAATGTGCGAAGTGAATGGAGTATTGCTTCACTTTCTAAATGCTTTCCTTTCAGAGAAAATCACTTTCCCTTGAAAGTGCCTTAAGCTAATTATAAGCATTCACAAGAAACTCACATGCATTTCTCTGAAAGAGAAGCAGTCTGTTCCAACACTTCAATTCACTGTGCGAAGTGAACGGAGTGTTGATTCACTTTCTAAATGCTGTAGTTACAGAGATAATCACTTTCTATTGAAACTGCCTTAAGCTTCTTACAAGCATTCACCAGCAAATCACATGCGTTTTTCTGAAAGAGAAGCTGTCTGTTCCAACACTTCAATTCACTGTGCAAAGTGAATGTAGTGTTGCATCACATTCTAAATGCTGTACTTTCAGAGAAAATCACTTTCCTTTGAAAGTGCCTTAAGCTACTTACAAGCATTCACCAGCAACTCACATGAGTTTCTCTGAAAGAGAAGCAGTCTGTTCCAACACTTTAATTCACTGTGCGAAGTGAATGGAGTGTTGTGTCACTTTCTAAATGCTGTACTTTCCGAGAAAATCACTTTCCTTTCAAAGTACCTTAAGCTACTTACAAGCATTCAGCAGCAACTCACATGAGTTTCTCTGAATGAGAAGCAGTCTGTTCCAACACTTCAATTCACTGTACGAAGTGAATGGAGTGTTGCGTCACTTTCTAAATGCTTTACTTTCCGAGAAAATCACTTTCCTTTCAAAGTACCTTAAGCTACTTACAAGTATTCAGCAGCAACTCACATGAGTTTCGCTGAAAGAGAAGCAGTCTGTTCCAACACTTCAATTCACTGTGCGAAGTGAATGGAGTGTTGCTTCACTTTCTAAATGCTGTACTTTCAGAGATAATCACTTTCCTTTGAAAGTGCCTTAAGCTACTTACAAGCATTCATCAGCAACTCACATGAGTTTCTTTGGAAGAGAAGCAGTCTGGTCCAACACTTCAATTCACTGTGCGAAGTGAATGGAGTGTTGCTTCACTTTTTAAAAGCTGTACTTTCAGGGAAAATCACTTTCCTTTCAAAGTACCTTAAGCTACTTACAAGCATTCACCAGCAACTCACATGCATTTCTCTGAAAGTTAAGCAGTCTGTTCCAACACTTCAATTCACTTTGCGAAGGGAATAGAGTGTTGCTTCACTTTCTAAATGCTGTACTTTCAGAGAAAATCATGTTCCTTTGAAACTGCCTTAAGCTACTTGCAAGCATTCACCAGCAACTAACAATCATTTTTCTGAAAGAGAAGCAGTCTGTTCCAACACTTCAATTCACTGTGCGAAGTGAATGGAGGGTTGCTTCACTTTCAAAATGCTGTACTTTCAGAGAAAATCACTTTCATATCAACGTGCCTTAAGCTACTTACAAGCATTCACCAGCAACTCACATGCATTTCTCTGAAAGAGAGGAAGTCTGTTCCAACACTTCAATTCACTGTGCGAAGGGAATGGAGTGTTGCTTCACTTTCTAAATGCTGTACTTTCAGAGAAAATCACGTTCCTTTGAAAATGCCTTAAGCTACTTGCAAGCATTCACCAGCAACTCACAATCATATTTCTGAAAGAGAAGCAGTCTGTTCCAACTGTTCAATTCACTTTGCGAAGTGAATGGAGGGTTGCTTCACTTTCAAAATGCTGTCCTTTCAGAGAAAATCACTTTCCTTTCAACGTGCCTTAAGCTACTTACAAGCATTCACCAGCAACTCACATGCATTTCTCTGAAAGAGAAGCAGTCTGTTCCAACACTTCAATTCACTGTGCGCAGTAAATGGAGTGTTGCTTCACTTTCTAAATGCTGTACTTTCAGAGAAAATCACTTTATTTTGAAACTGCCTTAAGCTACTTACAAGCATTCACCAGTAACTCCCATGCATTTCTCTGAAAGAGAAGCAGTCTGTTCCAACACTTCAATTCACTGTGCGAAGGGAATAGAGTGTTGCTTCTCTTTCTAAATTCTGTACTTTCAGAGAAAATCATGTTCCTTTGAAACTGCCTTAAGCTACTTGCAAGCATTCACCAGAAACTCACAATCATTTTTCTGAAAGAGAAGCATTCTGTTCCAACTGTTCAATTCACTTTGCGAAGTGAATGGAGGGTTGCTTCACTTTAAAAATGCTGTACTTTCAGAGAAAATCACTTTCCTTTCAACGTGCCTTAAGCTACTTACAAGCATTCACCAGCAACTCACATGCATTTCTCTGAAAGAGAAGCAGTCTGTTCCAGCATTTCAATTCAATGTGCGAAGTGAATGGAGTATTGCTTCACTTTCTAAATGCTTTCCTTTCAGAGAAAATCACTTTCCCTTGAAAGTGCCTTAAGCTAATTATAAGCATTCACAAGAAACTCACATGCATTTCTCTGAAAGAGAAGCAGTCTGTTCCAACACGTCAATTCACTGTGCGAAGTGAATGGAGTGTTGATTCACTTTCTAAATGCTGTAGTTACAGAGATAATCACTTTCTATTGAAACTACCTTAAGCTTCTTACAAGCATTCACCAGCAAATCACATGCGTTTTTCTGAAAGAGAAGCTGTCTGTTCCAACACTTCAATTCACTGTGCAAAGTGAATGTAGTGTTGCATCACATTCTAAATGTTGTACTTTCAGAGAAAATCACTTTCCTTTGAAAGTGCCTTAAGCTACTTACAAGCATTCACCAGCAACTCACATGAGTTTCTCTGAAAGAGAAGCAGTCTGTTCCAACACTTCAATTCACTGTGCGAAGTGAATGGAGTGTTGCGTCACTTTCTAAATGCTGTACTTTCCGAGAAAATCACTTTCCTTTCAAAGTACCTTAAGCTACTTACAAGCATTCAGCAGCAACTCACATGAGTTTCTCTGAATGAGAAGCATTCTGTTCCAACACTTCAATTCACTGTACGAAGTGAATGGAGTGTTGCGTCACTTTCTAAATGCTGTACTTTCAGAGAAAATCACTTTCCTTTCAAAGTACCTTAAGCTACTTACAAGTATTCAGCAGCAACTCACATGAGTTTCGCTGAAAGAGAAGCAGTCTGTTCCAACACTTCAATTCACTGTGCGAAGTGAATGGAGTGTTGCTTCACTTTCTAAATGTTGTATTTTCAGAGATAATCACTTTCCTTTGAAAGTGCCTTAAGCTACTTACAAGCATTCACCAGCAACTCACAATCATTTTTCTGAAAGAGAAGCAGTCTGTTCCAACACTTCAATTCACTGTGCGAAGTGAATGGAGGGTTGCTTCACTTTCAAAATGCTGTACTTTCAGAGAAAATCACTTTCCTTTCAACGTGCCTTAAGCTACTGACAAGCATTCACCAGCAACTCACATGCATTTCTCTGAAAGAGAGGAAGTCTGTTCCAACACTTCAATTCACTGTGCGAAGGGAATGGAGTGTTGCTTCACTTTCTAAATGCTGTACTTTCAGAGAAAATCACGTTCCTTTGAAAATACCTTAAGCTACTTGCAAGCATTCACCAGCAACTCACAATCATATTTCTGAAAGAGAAGCAGTCTGTTCCAACTGTTCAATTCACTTTGCGAAGTGAATGGAGGGTTGCTTCACTTTCAAAATGCTGTCCTTTCAGAGAAAATCACTTTCCTTTCAAAGTACCTTAAGCTACTTACAAGCATTCAGCAGCAACTCACATGAGTTTCTCTGAATGAGAAGCATTCTGTTCCAACACTTCAATTCACTGTACGAAGTGAATGGAGTGTTGCGTCACTTTCTAAATGCTGTACTTTCAGAGAAAATCACTTTCCTTTCAAAGTACCTTAAGCTACTTACAAGTATTCAGCAGCAACTCACATGAGTTTCGCTGAAAGAGAAGCAGTCTGTTCCAACACTTCAATTCACTGTGCGAAGTGAATGGAGTGTTGCTTCACTTTCTAAATGTTGTATTTTCAGAGATAATCACTTTCCTTTGAAAGTGCCTTAAGCTACTTACAAGCATTCACCAGCAACTCACATGAGTTTCTCTGAAAGAGAAGCAGTCTGTTCCAACACTTCAATTCACTGTGCGAAGTGAATGGAGTGTTGCGTCACTTTCTAAATGCTGTACTTTCCGAGAAAATCACTTTCCTTTCAAAGTACCTTAAGCTACTTACAAGCATTCAGCAGCAACTCACATGAGTTTCTTTGAAAGAGAAGCAGTCGGGTCCAACACTTCAATTCACTGTGCGAAGTGAATGGAGTGTTGCTTCACTTTTTAAAAGCTGTACTTTCATGGAAAATCACTTTCCTTTCAAAGTACCTTAAGCTACTTACAAGCATTCACCAGCAACTCACATGCATTTCTCTGAAAGAGAAGCAGTCTGTTCCAACACTTCAATTCACTGTGTGAAGGGAATAGAGTGTTGCTTCACTTTCTAAATGCTGTACTTTCAGAGAAAATCATGTTCCTTTGAAACTGCCTTAAGCTACTTGCAAGCATTCACCAGCAACTCACAATCATTTTTCTGAAAGAGAAGCAGTCTGTTCCAACACTTCAATTCACTGTGCGAAGTGAATGGAGGGTTGCTTCACTTTCAAAATGCTGTACTTTCAGAGAAAATCACTTTCCTTTCAACGTGCCTTAAGCTACTTACAAGCATTCACCAGCAACTCACATGCATTTCTCTGAAAGAGAGGAAGTCTGTTCCAACACTTCAATTCACTGTGCGAAGGGAATGGAGTGTTGCTTCACTTTCTAAATGCTGTACTTTCAGAGAAAATCACGTTCCTTCGAAAATGCCTTAAGCTACTTGCAAGCATTCACCAGCAACTCACAATCATATTTCTGAAAGAGAAGCAGTCTGTTCCAACTGTTCAATTCACTTTGCGAAGTGAATGGAGGGTTGCTTCACTTTCAAAATGCTGTCCTTTCAGAGAAAATCACTTTCCTTTCAACGTGCCTTAAGCTACTTACAAACATTCACCAGCAACTCACATGCATTTCTCTGAAAGAGAAGCAGTCTGTTCCAACACTTCAATTCACTGTGCGCAGTAAATGGAGTGTTGCTTCACTTTCTAAATGCTGTACTTTCAGAGAAAATCACTTTATTTTGAAACTGCCTTAAGCTACTTACAAGCATTCACCAGTAACTCACGTGCATTTCTGTGAAAGAGAAGCAGTCTGTTCCAACACTTCAATTCACTGTGCGAAGGGAATAGAGTGTTGCTTCTCTTTCTAAATGCTGTACTTTCAGAGAAAGTCATGTTCCTTTGAAACTGCCTTAAGCTACTTGCAAGCATTCACCAGCAACTCACAATCATTTTTCTGAAAGAGAAGCAGTCTGTTCCAACTGTTCAATTCACTTTGCGAAGTGAATGGAGGGTTGCTTCACTTTAAAAATGCTGTACTTTCAGAGAAAATCACTTTCCTTTCAACGTGCCTTAAGCTACTTACAAGCATTCACCAGCAACTCACATGCATTTCTCTGAAAGAGAAGCAGTCTGTTCCAGCATTTCAATTCAATGTGCGAAGTGAATGGAGTATTGCTTCACTTTCTAAATGCTTTCCTTTCAGAGAAAATCACTTTCCCTTGAAAGTGCCTTAAGCTAATTATAAGCATTCACAAGAAACTCACATGCATTTCTCTGAAAGAGAAGCAGTCTGTTCCAACACTTCAATTCACTGTGCGAAGTGAACGGAGTGTTGATTCACTTTCTAAATGCTGTAGTTACAGAGATAATCACTTTCTATTGAAACTGCCTTAAGCTTCTTACAAGCATTCACCAGCAAATCACATGCGTTTTTCTGAAAGAGAAGCTGTCTGTTCCAACACTTCAATTCACTGTGCAAAGTGAATGTAGTGTTGCATCACATTCTAAATGCTGTACTTTCAGAGAAAATCACTTTCCTTTGAAAGTGCCTTAAGCTACTTACAAGCATTCACCAGCAACTCACATGAGTTTCTCTGAAAGAGAAGCAGTCTGTTCCAACACTTTAATTCACTGTGCGAAGTGAATGGAGTGTTGTGTCACTTTCTAAATGCTGTACTTTCCGAGAAAATCACTTTCCTTTCAAAGTACCTTAAGCTACTTACAAGCATTCAGCAGCAACTCACATGAGTTTCTCTGAATGAGAAGCAGTCTGTTCCAACACTTCAATTCACTGTACGAAGTGAATGGAGTGTTGCGTCACTTTCTAAATGCTTTACTTTCCGAGAAAATCACTTTCCTTTCAAAGTACCTTAAGCTACTTACAAGTATTCAGCAGCAACTCACATGAGTTTCGCTGAAAGAGAAGCAGTCTGTTCCAACACTTCAATTCACTGTGCGAAGTGAATGGAGTGTTGCTTCACTTTCTAAATGCTGTACTTTCAGAGATAATCACTTTCCTTTGAAAGTGCCTTAAGCTACTTACAAGCATTCATCAGCAACTCACATGAGTTTCTTTGGAAGAGAAGCAGTCTGGTCCAACACTTCAATTCACTGTGCGAAGTGAATGGAGTGTTGCTTCACTTTTTAAAAGCTGTACTTTCAGGGAAAATCACTTTCCTTTCAAAGTACCTTAAGCTACTTACAAGCATTCACCAGCAACTCACATGCATTTCTCTGAAAGTTAAGCAGTCTGTTCCAACACTTCAATTCACTTTGCGAAGGGAATAGAGTGTTGCTTCACTTTCTAAATGCTGTACTTTCAGAGAAAATCATGTTCCTTTGAAACTGCCTTAAGCTACTTGCAAGCATTCACCAGCAACTAACAATCATTTTTCTGAAAGAGAAGCAGTCTGTTCCAACACTTCAATTCACTGTGCGAAGTGAATGGAGGGTTGCTTCACTTTCAAAATGCTGTACTTTCAGAGAAAATCACTTTCATATCAACGTGCCTTAAGCTACTTACAAGCATTCACCAGCAACTCACATGCATTTCTCTGAAAGAGAGGAAGTCTGTTCCAACACTTCAATTCACTGTGCGAAGGGAATGGAGTGTTGCTTCACTTTCTAAATGCTGTACTTTCAGAGAAAATCACGTTCCTTTGAAAATGCCTTAAGCTACTTGCAAGCATTCACCAGCAACTCACAATCATATTTCTGAAAGAGAAGCAGTCTGTTCCAACTGTTCAATTCACTTTGCGAAGTGAATGGAGGGTTGCTTCACTTTCAAAATGCTGTCCTTTCAGAGAAAATCACTTTCCTTTCAACGTGCCTTAAGCTACTTACAAGCATTCACCAGCAACTCACATGCATTTCTCTGAAAGAGAAGCAGTCTGTTCCAACACTTCAATTCACTGTGCGCAGTAAATGGAGTGTTGCTTCACTTTCTAAATGCTGTACTTTCAGAGAAAATCACTTTATTTTGAAACTGCCTTAAGCTACTTACAAGCATTCACCAGTAACTCCCATGCATTTCTCTGAAAGAGAAGCAGTCTGTTCCAACACTTCAATTCACTGTGCGAAGGGAATAGAGTGTTGCTTCTCTTTCTAAATTCTGTACTTTCAGAGAAAATCATGTTCCTTTGAAACTGCCTTAAGCTACTTGCAAGCATTCACCAGAAACTCACAATCATTTTTCTGAAAGAGAAGCATTCTGTTCCAACTGTTCAATTCACTTTGCGAAGTGAATGGAGGGTTGCTTCACTTTAAAAATGCTGTACTTTCAGAGAAAATCACTTTCCTTTCAACGTGCCTTAAGCTACTTACAAGCATTCACCAGCAACTCACATGCATTTCTCTGAAAGAGAAGCAGTCTGTTCCAGCATTTCAATTCAATGTGCGAAGTGAATGGAGTATTGCTTCACTTTCTAAATGCTTTCCTTTCAGAGAAAATCACTTTCCCTTGAAAGTGCCTTAAGCTAATTATAAGCATTCACAAGAAACTCACATGCATTTCTCTGAAAGAGAAGCAGTCTGTTCCAACACGTCAATTCACTGTGCGAAGTGAATGGAGTGTTGATTCACTTTCTAAATGCTGTAGTTACAGAGATAATCACTTTCTATTGAAACTACCTTAAGCTTCTTACAAGCATTCACCAGCAAATCACATGCGTTTTTCTGAAAGAGAAGCTGTCTGTTCCAACACTTCAATTCACTGTGCAAAGTGAATGTAGTGTTGCATCACATTCTAAATGTTGTACTTTCAGAGAAAATCACTTTCCTTTGAAAGTGCCTTAAGCTACTTACAAGCATTCACCAGCAACTCACATGAGTTTCTCTGAAAGAGAAGCAGTCTGTTCCAACACTTCAATTCACTGTGCGAAGTGAATGGAGTGTTGCGTCACTTTCTAAATGCTGTACTTTCCGAGAAAATCACTTTCCTTTCAAAGTACCTTAAGCTACTTACAAGCATTCAGCAGCAACTCACATGAGTTTCTCTGAATGAGAAGCATTCTGTTCCAACACTTCAATTCACTGTACGAAGTGAATGGAGTGTTGCGTCACTTTCTAAATGCTGTACTTTCAGAGAAAATCACTTTCCTTTCAAAGTACCTTAAGCTACTTACAAGTATTCAGCAGCAACTCACATGAGTTTCGCTGAAAGAGAAGCAGTCTGTTCCAACACTTCAATTCACTGTGCGAAGTGAATGGAGTGTTGCTTCACTTTCTAAATGTTGTATTTTCAGAGATAATCACTTTCCTTTGAAAGTGCCTTAAGCTACTTACAAGCATTCACCAGCAACTCACAATCATTTTTCTGAAAGAGAAGCAGTCTGTTCCAACACTTCAATTCACTGTGCGAAGTGAATGGAGGGTTGCTTCACTTTCAAAATGCTGTACTTTCAGAGAAAATCACTTTCCTTTCAACGTGCCTTAAGCTACTGACAAGCATTCACCAGCAACTCACATGCATTTCTCTGAAAGAGAGGAAGTCTGTTCCAACACTTCAATTCACTGTGCGAAGGGAATGGAGTGTTGCTTCACTTTCTAAATGCTGTACTTTCAGAGAAAATCACGTTCCTTTGAAAATACCTTAAGCTACTTGCAAGCATTCACCAGCAACTCACAATCATATTTCTGAAAGAGAAGCAGTCTGTTCCAACTGTTCAATTCACTTTGCGAAGTGAATGGAGGGTTGCTTCACTTTCAAAATGCTGTCCTTTCAGAGAAAATCACTTTCCTTTCAACGTGCCTTAAGCTACTTACAAGCATTCACCAGCAACTCACATGCATTTCTCTGAAAGAGAAGCAGTCTGTTCCAACACTTCAATTCACTGTGCACAGTAAATGGAGTGTTGCTTCACTTTTTAAATGCCGCAATTTCAGAGAAAATCACTTTTCTCTGAACGTGCCTTCAGCTAATTACAAGCATTCACCAGCAACTCACATGAATTTCTCTGAAAGAGAAGCAGTCTGTTCCAACACTTCAATTTCTGTTCAAAGTGAATGGAGTTTTTCTTCAGTTTGTAATGCTGTATTTTCAGAAAAAATCACTTTCCTTTGAAAGTGCGTTCAGCTACTTACAAGCATTCACCAGCAACTCACATGAGTTTCTCTGAAAGAGATGCAGTCTGTTCAAACACTTGAATTCACTGTGCGAAGTGAATGGAGTGTTGATTCACTTTCTAAATGCTGTAGTTACAGAGATAATCCCTTTCTATTGAAACTGCCTTAAGCTACTTACAAGCATACACCAGCAAATCACATGCGTTTTTCTGAAAGAGAAGCAGTCTGTTCCAACACTTCAATTCACTGTGCAACGTGAATGTAGTGTTGCATCACTTTCTAAATGCTGTACTTTCAGAGAAAATCACTTTCCTTTGAAAGTGCCTTAAGCTACTTACAGGCATTCACAAGCAACTCACATGAGTTTCTCTGAAAGAGAAGCAGTCTGTTCCAACACTTCAATTCACTGTGCGAAGTGAATGGAGTGTTGCGTCACTTTCTAAATGCTGTACTTTCCGAGAAAATCACTTTCCTTTCAAAGTACCTTAAGCTACTTACAAGCATTCAGCAGCAACTCACATGAGTTTCTCTGAATGAGAAGCAGTCTGTTCCAACACTTCAATTCACTCTGCGAAGTGAATGGAGTGTTGCTTCACTTTCTAAATGCTGTCCTTTCAGAGAAAATCACTTTCCTTTGACAGTGCCTTAGGCTGATTATAAGCATTCACAAGAAACTCACATGCATTTCTCTGAAAGAGAAGCAGTCTGTTCCAACACTTCAATTCACTGTGCGAAGTGAATGGAGTGTTGCTTCACTTTCTAAATGCTGTACTTTCAGAGAAAATCACTTTCCTTTGAAACTGCCTTAAGCTACTTATAAGCATTCACCAGCAACTCAAATGAGTTTCTCTGAAAGAGAAGCAGTCTGTTCCAACACTCCAATTCACTGTGCAAAGTGAATGGAGTGTTGCTTCACTTTCTAAATGATGTACTTTCAGAGTAAATCACGTTCCTTTGAGAGTGCCTTAAGCTACTTACAAGCATTCACCAGCAACTCCCAATCATTTTTCTGAAAGAGAAGCAGTCTGTTCCAACACTTCAATTCACTGTGCAAAGTGTATGGAGTGTTGAGTCACTTTCTAAATGCTGTACGTTCAGAGAAAATCACTTTCCTCTCAAAGTATCTTAAGCTACTTACAAGCATTCACCAGCAACTCACATGCATTTCTCTGAAAGAGAAGCACTCTGTTCCAACACTTCAATTCACTGTGGGAAGTGAATGGACTGTTGCTTCACATTCTAAATGGTGTACTTTCAGAGAAAATCACTTTCCTTTGAAACTGCCTTAAGCTACTTACAAGCATTCACCAAAACTCCCAATCATTTTTCTGAAAAAGAAGCAGTCTGTTCCAAAACTTCAATTCACTGTGCAAAGTGGATGGAGGGTTGCTTCACTTTCAAAATGCTGTACTTTCAGAGAAAATCACTTTCCTTTGTAAGTGCCTTAAGCTACTTACAAGCATTCCCCAGCAACTCACATGCATTTCTCTGAAGGAGAAGCAGACTGTTCCAACACTTCAATTCACTGTGCGAAGTGAATGGAGGGTTGCTTCACTTTCAAAATGCTGTCCTTTCAGAGAAAATCACTTTCCTTTGTAAGTGCCTTAAGCTACTTACAAGCATTATCCAGCAACTCACAAGCATTTCTCTGAAAGAGAAGCAGTCTGTTCCAACACTTCAATTCACTGTGTGAAGTGAATGGAGTGTTGCTTCACTTTCTAAATGCTGTGCTTTCAGAGAAAATCACTTTCCTTTGAAAGTGCCTTAGGCTGATTATAAGCATTCACAAGAAACTCACATGCATTTCTCTGAAAGAGAAGCAGTTTGTTCCAACACTTCAATTCACTGTGCAAAGTGAATGGAGTGTTGCTTCACTTTCTAAATGCTGTACTTTCAGAGAAAATCACTTTCCTTTGAAAGTGCCTTAAGGTACTTAAAAGCATTGACCAGCAACTCACATGAGTTTCTCTGAAAGAGAGGCAGTCTGTTCCAACACTTCAATTCACTGTGCGAAGTGAATGGAGTGTAGCTTCACTTTCTAAATGCTGTAGTTATAGAGAAAATCACTTTCCTTTGACAGTGCCTTGAGCTACTTACAAGCATTCACAAGAAACTCACATGCGTTTCTCTGACAGAGAAGCAGTCTATTCCAACACTTCAATTCACTGTGCGAAGTAATTGGAGTGTTACTTCCCTTTCAAAATGCTGTAGTTACAGAGAAAATCATTTTCCTTTGAGAGTGCCTTAGGCTACTTACAAGCATTCACAAGAAAATCACATGCGTTTTTCTGAAAGAAAAGCAGTCTGTTCCAACACTTCAATTCACTGTGCGAAGTGAATGGAGTGTTGCTTCACTTTCTAAATGCTGAAGTTACAGAGATAATCACTTGCCTTTGAAAGTGCCTTGAGCTACTTACAACATTCACCAGCAACTCACATGAGTTTCTCTAAAAGAGAAGCAGTTTATTCCAACACTTCAATTCACTGTACGAAGTGTATGGAGTGCTACTTCACTTTCCAAACGCTGTAGTTACAGAGAAAATCACTTTCCTTTGAAAGTGCCTTAAGCTACTTACAACATTCACCAGCAACTCACATGCGTTTCTCTGACAGAGAAGCAGTCTATTCCAACACTTCAATTCACTGTACGAAGTGTATGGAGTGCTACTTCACTTTCCAAACGCTGTAGTTACAGAGAAAATCACTTTCCTTTGAAAGTGCCTTAAGCTACTTACAAGCATTCACAAGAAACTCACATGCGTTTCTCTGAAAGAGAAGCATTCTTTTCCAACACTTCAATTCACTGTGCAAAGTGAATGGAGTATTGCTTCACTTTCAACATGCTGTACTTTCAGAGATAATCACTTCCCTTTGAAAGTGCCTTAAGCTACTTACAAGCATTCACCAGCAACTCACATGAGTTTCTCTGAAAGAGAAGCAGTCTGGTCCAACACTTCAATTCAATGTGCGAAGTGAATGGAGTGTTGCTTCACTTTTTAAATGCTGTACGTTCAGGGAAAATCACTTTCCTTTCAAAGTACCTTCAGCTACAAACAAGCATTCACCAGCAAATCACATGAGTTTCTCTTAAAGAGAAGCAGTCTGTTCCAACACTTCAATTCACTGTGCGAAGTGAATGTGTTGTTGTTTCACTTTCTAAATGCTGTACTTTCAGAGAAAATCGCTTTCCTTTTAAAGTGCCTTAATCTAATTACAAGCATTCACAAGAAGCTCACATGCATTTCTCTGAGGAAAAGCAGTCTGATACAACACTTCAATTCACTGTGCGAAGTGAATGGATTGTTGCTTCATTTTCTAAATGATGTACTTTCAGAGAAAATCACTTTCCTTTGAAAGTGCCTTAAGTTACTTACAAGCATTGACCAGAAAAACACATGAATTTCACTGAAAGAGAGGCAGTCTGTTCCAACACTTCAATTCACTGTGCGAAGTGAATGGAGTGTTGCTTCACTTTCTAAATGCTGTACTTTCAGAGAAAATCACTTTATTTTGAAACTGCCTTAGGTACTTACAAGAATTCACCAGCAACTCACATGCATTTCTCTGAAAGAGAAGCAGTCTGTTCCAACACTTCAATTCACTGTGCGAAGGGAATAGAGTGTTGCTTCACTTTCTAAATGCTGTACTTTCAGAGAAAATCATGTTCCTTTGAAACTGCCTTAAGCTACTTGCAAGCATTCACCAGCAACTCACAATCATTTTTCTGAAAGAGAAGCAGTCTGTTCCAACTGTTCTATTCACTTTGCGAAGTGAATGGAGGGTTGCTTGACTTTCAAAATGCTGTACTTTCAGAGAAAATCACTTTCCTTTCAATGTGCCTTAAGCTACTTACAAGCATTCACCAGCAACTCACATGCATTTCTCTGAAAGAGAAGCAGTCTGTTCCAGCATTTCAATTCAATGTGCGAAGTGAATGGAGTATTGCTTCACTTTCTAATTGCTGTCCTTTCAGAGAAAATCACTTTCCCTTTAAAGTGCCTTAAGCTAATTATAAGCATTCACAAGAAACTCACATGCATTTCTCTGAAAGAGAAGCAGTCTGTTCCAACACTTCAATTCACTGTGCGAAGGGAATAGAGTGTTGCTTCACTTTCTAAATGCTGTACTTTCAGAGAAAATCATGTTCCTTTGAAACTGCCTTAAGCTACTTGCAAGCATTCACCAGCAACTCACAATCATTTTTCTGAAAGAGAAGCAGTCTGTTCCAACTGTTCTATTCACTTTGCGAAGTGAATGGAGGGTTGCTTGACTTTCAAAATGCTGTACTTTCCGAGAAAATCACTTTCCTTTCAATGTACCTTAAGCTACTTACAAGCATTCAGCAGCAACTCACATGAGTTTCTCTGAATGAGAAGCAGTCTGTTCCAACACTTCAATTCACTGTACGAAGTGAATGGAGTGTTGCGTCACTTTCTAAATGCTGTACTTTCAGAGATAATCACTTTCCTTTGAAAGTGCCTTAAGCTACTTACAAGCATTCACCAGCAACTCCCATGAGTTTCTTTGAAAGAGAAGCAGTCTGGTCCAACACTTCAATTCACTGTGCGAAGTGAATGGAGTGTTGCTTCACTTTTTAAAAGCTGTACTTTCAGGGAAAATCACTTTCCTTTCAAAGTACCTTAAGCTACTTACAAGCATTCACCAGCAACTCACATGCATTTCTCTGAAAGAGAAGCAGTCTGTTCCAACACTTCCATTCACTGTGCGAAGGGAATAGAGTGTTGCTTCACTTTCTAAATGCTGTACTTTCAGAGAAAATCATGTTCCTTTGAAACTGCCTTAAGCAACTTGCAAGCATTCACCAGCAACTCACAATCATTTTTCTGAAAGAGAAGCAGTCTGTTCCAACACTTCAATTCACTGTGCGAAGTGATTGGAGGGATGCTTCACTTTCAAAATGCTGTACTTTCAGAGAAAATCACTTTCCTTTCAACGTGCCTTAAGCTACTTACAAGCATTCACCAGCAACTCACATGCATTTCTCTGAAAGAGAGGAAGTCTGTTCCAACACTTCAGTTCACTGTGCGAAGGGAATGGAGTGTTGCTTCACTTTCTAAATACTGTACTTTCAGAGAAAATCACGTTCCTTTGAAAATGCCTTAAGCTACTTGCAAGCATTCACCAGCAACTCACAATCATATTTCTGAAAGAGAAGCAGTCTGTTCCAACTGTTCAATTCACTTTGCGAAGTTAATGGAGGGTTGCTTCACTTTCAAAATGCTGTCCTTTCAGAGAAAATCACTTTCCTTTCAACGTGCCTTAAGCTACTTACAAGCATTCACCAGCAACTCACATGCATTTCTATGAAAGAGAAGCAGTCTGTTCCAACACTTCAATTCACTGTGCGCAGTAAATGGAGTGTTGCTTCACTTTTAATGCCGTACTTTCAGAGAAAATCACTTTTCTTTGAACGTGCCTTCAGCTACTTACAAGCATTCACCAGCAACTCACATGAATTTCTCTGAAAGAGAAGCAGTCTGTTATAACACTTGAATTTCTGTTCAAAGTGAATGGAGTTTTTCTTCAGTTTGTAATGCTGTATTTTCAGAAAAAATCACTTTCCTTTGAAAGTGCGTTCAGCTACTTACAAGCATTCACCAGCAACTCACATGAGTTTCTCTGAAAGAGATGCAGTCTGTTCAAACACTTCAATTCACTGTGCGAAGTGAATGGAGTGTTGATTCACTTTCTAAATGCTGTAGTTACAGAGATAATCACTTTCTATTGAAACTGCCTTAAGCTACATACAAGCATACACCAGCAAATCACATGCGTTTTTCTGAAAGAGAAGCAGTCTGTTCCAACACTCCAATTCACTGTGCAAAGTGAATGGAGTGTTGCTTCACTTTCTAAATGATGTATTTTCAGAGTAAATCACGTTCCTTTGGAACTGCCTTAAGATAATTACAAACATTCACCAGCAACTCACATGAGTTTCTCTGAAAGAGAAGCCGTCTGTTCCAACACTTCAATTCACTGTGCGAAGTGAATGGAGTATTGCGTCACTTTCTAAATGCTGTACTTTCAGAAAACATCCCTTTCCTTTGGAACTGCCTTAAACTACTTATTAGCATTCACCAGCAACTTACATGAATTTCTCTGAAAGAGAAGCAGTCTCTTCCAACACTTTAATTCACTGTGCAAAGTGAATGTAGTGTTGCATCACTCTCTAAATGCTGTGCTTTCAGAGAAAATCACTTTCCTTTCAAAGTACCTTAAGCTAAGTGCTAGCATTCACCAGCAACCCACATGAGTTTTTCTGAAAGAGAAGGAGTCTGGTCCAACACATCAATTCACTGTGCAAAGTAAATGGAGTGTTGCTTCACTTTTAAATGCTGTACTTTCAGAGAAAATCACTTTCCTTTGAAACTGCTTTAAGCTACTTACAAGCATTCACCAGCAACTCACATGAGTTTCTCTGAAAGAGAAACAGTCTGTTCCAACACTTCAATTCACTGTGCGAAGTGAATGGAGTGTTGCTTCACTTTTAGTGCCGTACTTTCAGAGAAAATCACTTTTCTTTGAACGTGCCTTCAGCTACTTACAAGCATTCACCAGCAACTCACATGAATTTCTCTGAAAGAGAAGCAGTCTGTTATAACACTTCAATTTCTGTTCAAAGTGAATGGAGTTTTTCTTCAGTTTGTAATGCTGTATTTTCAGAAAAAATCACTTTCCTTTGAAAGTGCGTTCAGCTACTTACAAGCATTCACCAGCAACTCACATGAGTTTCTCTGAAAGAGATGCAGTCTGTTCAAACACTTCAATTCACTGTGCGAAGTGAATGGAGTGTTGATTCACTTTCTAAATGCTGTAGTTACAGAGATAATCACTTTCTATTGAAACTGCCTTAAGCTACTTACAAGCATACACCAGCAAATCACATGCGTTTTTCTGAAAGAGAAGCAGTCTGTTCCAACACTCCAATTCACTGTGCAAAGTGAATGGAGTGTTGCTTCACTTTCTAAATGATGTATTTTCAGAGTAAATCACGTTCCTTTGGAAATGCCTTAAGATAATTACAAACATTCACCAGCAACTCACATGAGTTTCTCTGAAAGAGAAGCCGTCTGTTCCAACACTTCAATTCACTGTGCGAAGTGAATGGAGTATTGCGTCACTTTCTAAATGCTGTACTTTCAGAAAAAATCCCTTTCCTTTGGAACTGCCTTAAACTACTTATTAGCATTCACCAGCAACTTACATGAATTTCTCTGAAAGAGAAGCAGTCTCTTCCAACACTTTAATTCACTGTGCAAAGTGAATGTAGTGTTGCATCACTCTCTAAATGCTGTGCTTTCAGAGAAAATCACTTTCCTTTCAAAGTACCTTAAGCAAAGTGCTAGCATTCACCAGCAACTCACATGAGTTTTTCTGAAAGAGAAGGAGTCTGGTCCAACACATCAATTCACTGTGCAAAGTAAATGGAGTGTTGCTTCACTTTTAAATGCTGTACTTTCAATGAAAATCACTTTCCTTTGAAACTGCTTTAAGCTACTTACAAGCATTCACCAGCAACTCACATGAGTTTCTCTGAAAGAGAAACAGTCTGTTCCAACACTTCAATTCACTGTGTGAAGTGAATAGAGTGTTGCTTCACTTTCTAAATGCTGTACTTTTAGAGAAAATCACTTTCCTTTCAAAGTACGTTAAACTACTTACAAGCATTCACCAGCAACTCACATGAGTTTCTCTGAAAGAGAAACAGTCTGTTCCAACACTTCAATTCACTGTGCGAAGTGAATAGAGTATTGCGTCACTTTCTAAATGCTGTACTTTCAGAAAAAATCCCTTTCCTTTGGAACTGCCTTAAACTACTTATTAGCATTCACCAGCAACTTACATGAGTTTCTCTGAAGGAGAAGCAGTCTGTTGCTACACTTCAATACACTGTGCGAAGTGAATGTGTTGTTGTTTCACTTTCTAAATGCTGTACTTTCAGAGAAAATCTCTTTCCTTTTAAACTGCCTTAAGCTACTTACAAGCATTCACCAGCAACTCACATGCATTTCTCTGAAAGAGAAGCAGTCTGTTCCAACACTTCAATTCACTGTGCAAAGTGAATGGAGTGTTGCTTCACTTTCTAAATGCTGTACTTTCCGAGAAAATCACTTTCCTTTGAAACTGCCTTAAACTACTTACAAGTATTCAGCAGCAACTCAGGTGAGTTTCTCTGAAAGAGAAGCAGTCTGTTCCAACACTTCAATTCACTGTGCGAAGTGAATGGAGTGTTGATTCAATTTCTAAATGCTGTAGTTACAGAGATAATCACTTTCTATTGAAACTGCCTAGAGCTACTTACAAGCATTCACCAGCAAATCACATGCGTTTTTCTGAAAGAGAAGCAGTCTGTTCCAACACTTCAATTCACTGTGCAAAGTGAATGGAGTGTTGCTTCACTTTCTAAATGCTGTACTTTCAGAGAAAATCACTTTACTTTGAAAGTGCCTCAAGGTACTTACAAGCATTCACCAGCAACTCACATGTGTTTCTCTGAAAGAGAAGCAGTCTGTTCCAACACTTCAAGTCACTGTGCGAAGTGAATGGAGGGTTGCTTCACTTTCTAAATGCTGTCCTTTCCGAGAAAATCACTTTCCTTTGAAAGTGCCTTAAGGTACTAACAAGCATTCACGAGCAACTCAGAATCATTTTTCTGAAAGAGAAGCAGTCTGTTCCAACACTTCAATTCACTGTGCGAAGTGAATGGAGTGTTGCTTCACTTTCTAAATGCAGTACTTTCATAGAAAATCACTTTCCTTTGAAAGTGCCTAAAGCTAACTATAAGCATTCACCATCAACTCACATGAGTTTCACTGAAAGAGAAGCAGTCTGTTCCAACACTTCAATTCACTGTGCTAAGTGAATGCAGTTGCTTCACTTTCTAAATGCTGTACTTTCAGAGAAAATCACTTTTCTTTGAAACTGCCTTAAGCTACTTACAAGCATTCACCAGCAACTCACATGAGTTTCTCTGAAAGAGAAGCAGTCTAGTCCAACACATCAACTCACTGTGCGAAGTGAATGGAGTGTTGCTTCACTTTTTAAATGCTGTACTGTCAGGGAAAATCACTTTCCTTTGGAACTGCCTTAAGATACTTACCAACATTCACCAGCAACTCACATGAGTTTCTCTGAAAGAGAAGCAGTCTGTTCCAACACTTCAATTCACTGTGCGAAGTGAATGGAGTGTTGCTTCACTTTCTAAATGCTGTCCTTTCAGAGAAAATCACTTTCCTTTGAAAGTGCCTTAGGCTGATTATAAGCATTCACAAGAAACTCACATGCATTTCTCTGAAAGAGAAGCAGTCTGTTCCAACACTTCAATTCACTGTGCGAAGTGAATGGAGTGTTGCTTCACTTTCTAAATGCTGTACTTTCAGAGAAAATCACTTTCCTTTGAAACTGCCTTAAGCTACTTACAAGCATTCACCAGCAACTCAAATGAGTTTCTCTGAAAGAGAAGCAGTCTGTTCCAACACTTCAATTCACTGTGCGAAGTGAATGGAGTGTTGCTTCACTTTCTAAGTGATGTACTTTCTGAGTAAATCACTTTCCTTTGGAACTGCCTTAAGATACTTACAAACATTCACCAGCAACTCACATGAGTTTCTCTAAAAGAGAAGCAGTCTGTTCCAACACTTCAATTCACTGTGCGAAGTGAAGGGAGTATTGCGTCACTTTTAAATGCTGTACTTTCAGAAAAAATCCCTTTCCTTTGGAACTGCCTTAAACTACTTACTAGCATTCACCAGCAACTTACATGAGTTTCTCTGAAAGAGAAGCAGTCTCTTCCAACACTTTAAATCACTGTGCAAAATGAATGGAGTGTTGCATCACTTTCTAAATGCTGTACTTTCAGAGAAAATCACTTTCCTTTGAAAGTGCCTTAAGCTACTTACAAGCATTCACCAGCAACTCACATGAGTTTCTCTGAAAGAGAAGCATTCTGTTCCAACACTTCAATTCACTGTGCGAAGTGTATGGAGTGTTGAGTCACTTTCTAAATGCTGTACTTTCAGACAAAATCACTTTCCTTTCAAAGTACCTTAAGCTAAGTGCTAGCATTCACCAGCAACTCACATGAGTTTTTCTGAAACAGAAGGAGTCTGGTCCAACACATCAATTCACTGTGTGAAGTAAATGGAGTGTTGCTTCACTTTCTAAATGCTGTACTTTCAGAGAAAATCACTTTCCTTTGAAACTGCTTTAAGCTACTTACAAGCATTCACCAGCAACTCACATGAGTTTCTCTGAAAGAGAAGCAGTCTGTTCCAACACTTCAATTCACTGTGCGAAGTGAATGTGTTGTTGTTTCACTTTCTAAATGCTGTACTTTCAGAGAAAATCACTTTCCTTTTAAACTGCCTTAAGCTGCTTACAAGCATTCACCAGCAACTCACATGCATTTCTCTGAAAGAGAAGCAGTCTGTTCCAACACTTCAATTCACTGTGCAAAGTGAATGGAGTTTTTCTTCAGTTTGTAATGCTGTACTTTCAGAAAAAATCACTTTCCTTTGAAAGTGCCTTCAGCTACTTACAAGCATTCACCAGCAACTCACATGAGTTTCTCTGAAAGAGAAGCAGTCTGTTCCAACACTTCAATTCACTGTGCGAAGTGAATGAAGTGTTGATTCAATTTCTAAATGCTGTAGTTACAGAGATAATCACTTTCTATTGAAACTGCCTTAAGCTACTTACAAGCATTCACCAGCAAATCACATGCGATTTTCTGAAAGAGAAGCAGTCTGTTCCAACACTTCAATTCACTGTGCAAAGTGAATGGAGTGTTGCGTCACATTCTAAATGCTGTACTTTCCGAGAAAATCACTTTCCTTTCAAAGTACCTTAAGCTACTTACAAGCATTCAGCAGCAACTCACATGAGTTTCTCTGAATGAGAAGCAGTCTGTTCCAACACTTCAATTCACTGTGCGAAGTGAATGGTGTGTTGCGTCACTTTCTAAATGCTGTACTTTCCGAGAAAATCACTTTCCTTTCAAAGTACCTTAAGCTACTTACAAGTATTCAGCAGCAACCCACATGAGTTTCGCTGAAAGAGAAGCAGTCTGTTCCAACACTTCAATACACTGTGCGAAGTGAATGGAGTGTTGATTCAATTTCTAAATGCTGTAGTTACAGACATAATCACTTTCTATTGAAACTGCCTTAAGCTACTTACAAGCATTCACCAGCAAATCACATGCGTTTTTCTGAAAGAGAAGCAGTCTGTTCCAACACTTCAATTCACTGTGCAAAGTGAATGGAGTGTTGCTTCACTTTCTAAATGCTGTACTTTCAGAGAAAAACACTTTACTTTGAAAGTGCCTCAAGGTACTTACAAGCATTCACCAGCAACTCACATGAGTTTCTCTGAAAGAGAAGCAGTCTGTTCCAACACTTCATGTCACTGTGCGAAGTGAATGGAGGGTTGCTTCACTTTCTAAATGCTGTCCTTTCAGAGAAAATCACTTTCCTTTGAAAGTGCCTTAAGCTACTTACAAGCATTCACGAGCAACTCAGAATCATTTTTCTGAAAGAGAAGCAGTCTGTTCCAACACTTCAATTCACTGTGCGAAGTGAATGGAGGGTTGCTTCACTTTCTAAATGCTGTCCTTTCAGAGAAAATCACTTTCCTTTGAAAGTGCCTTAAGGTACTAACAAGCATTCACGAGCAACTCAGAATCATTTTTCTGAAAGAGAAGCAGTCTGTTCCAACACTTCAATTCACTGTGCGAAGTGAATGGAGTGTTGCTTCACTTTCTAAATGCAGTACTTTCATAGAAAATCACTTTCCTTTGAAAGTGCCTAAAGCTAACTATAAGCATTCACCATCAACTCACATGAGTTTCACTGAAAGAGAAGCAGTCTGTTCCAACACTTCAATTCACTGTGCTAAGTGAATGCAGTTGCTTCACTTTCTAAATGCTGTACTTTCAGAGAAAATCACTTTTCTTTGAAACTGCCTTAAGCTACTTACAAGCATTCACCAGCAACTCACATGAGTTTCTCTGAAAGAGAAGCAGTCTAGTCCAACACATCAACTCACTGTGCGAAGTGAATGGAGTGTTGCTTCACTTTTTAAATGCTGTACTGTCAGGGAAAATCACTTTCCTTTGGAACTGCCTTAAGATACTTACCAACATTCACCAGCAACTCACATGAGTTTCTCTGAAAGAGAAGCAGTCTGTTCCAACACTTCAATTCACTGTGCGAAGTGAATGGAGTGTTGCTTCACTTTCTAAATGCTGTCCTTTCAGAGAAAATCACTTTCCTTTGAAAGTGCCTTAGGCTGATTATAAGCATTCACAAGAAACTCACATGCATTTCTCTGAAAGAGAAGCAGTCTGTTCCAACACTTCAATTCACTGTGCGAAGTGAATGGAGTGTTGCTTCACTTTCTAAATGCTGTACTTTCAGAGAAAATCACTTTCCTTTGAAACTGCCTTAAGCTACTTACAAGCATTCACCAGCAACTCAAATGAGTTTCTCTGAAAGAGAAGCAGTCTGTTCCAACACTTCAATTCACTGTGCGAAGTGAATGGAGTGTTGCTTCACTTTCTAAGTGATGTACTTTCTGAGTAAATCACTTTCCTTTGGAACTGCCTTAAGATACTTACAAACATTCACCAGCAACTCACATGAGTTTCTCTAAAAGAGAAGCAGTCTGTTCCAACACTTCAATTCACTGTGCGAAGTGAAGGGAGTATTGCGTCACTTTTAAATGCTGTACTTTCAGAAAAAATCCCTTTCCTTTGGAACTGCCTTAAACTACTTACTAGCATTCACCAGCAACTTACATGAGTTTCTCTGAAAGAGAAGCAGTCTCTTCCAACACTTTAAATCACTGTGCAAAATGAATGGAGTGTTGCATCACTTTCTAAATGCTGTACTTTCAGAGAAAATCACTTTCCTTTGAAAGTGCCTTAAGCTACTTACAAGCATTCACCAGCAACTCACATGAGTTTCTCTGAAAGAGAAGCATTCTGTTCCAACACTTCAATTCACTGTGCGAAGTGTATGGAGTGTTGAGTCACTTTCTAAATGCTGTACTTTCAGACAAAATCACTTTCCTTTCAAAGTACCTTAAGCTAAGTGCTAGCATTCACCAGCAACTCACATGAGTTTTTCTGAAACAGAAGGAGTCTGGTCCAACACATCAATTCACTGTGTGAAGTAAATGGAGTGTTGCTTCACTTTCTAAATGCTGTACTTTCAGAGAAAATCACTTTCCTTTGAAACTGCTTTAAGCTACTTACAAGCATTCACCAGCAACTCACATGAGTTTCTCTGAAAGAGAAGCAGTCTGTTCCAACACTTCAATTCACTGTGCGAAGTGAATGTGTTGTTGTTTCACTTTCTAAATGCTGTACTTTCAGAGAAAATCACTTTCCTTTTAAACTGCCTTAAGCTGCTTACAAGCATTCACCAGCAACTCACATGCATTTCTCTGAAAGAGAAGCAGTCTGTTCCAACACTTCAATTCACTGTGCAAAGTGAATGGAGTTTTTCTTCAGTTTGTAATGCTGTACTTTCAGAAAAAATCACTTTCCTTTGAAAGTGCCTTCAGCTACTTACAAGCATTCACCAGCAACTCACATGAGTTTCTCTGAAAGAGAAGCAGTCTGTTCCAACACTTCAATTCACTGTGCGAAGTGAATGGAGTGTTGATTCAATTTCTAAATGCTGTAGTTACAGAGATAATCACTTTCTATTGAAACTGCCTTAAGCTACTTACAAGCATTCACCAGCAAATCACATGCGATTTTCTGAAAGAGAAGCAGTCTGTTCCAACACTTCAATTCACTGTGCAAAGTGAATGGAGTGTTGCGTCACATTCTAAATGCTGTACTTTCCGAGAAAATCACTTTCCTTTCAAAGTACCTTAAGCTACTTACAAGCATTCAGCAGCAACTCACATGAGTTTCTCTGAATGAGAAGCAGTCTGTTCCAACACTTCAATTCACTGTGCGAAGTGAATGGTGTGTTGCGTCACTTTCTAAATGCTGTACTTTCCGAGAAAATCACTTTCCTTTCAAAGTACCTTAAGCTACTTACAAGTATTCAGCAGCAACCCACATGAGTTTCGCTGAAAGAGAAGCAGTCTGTTCCAACACTTCAATACACTGTGCGAAGTGAATGGAGTGTTGATTCAATTTCTAAATGCTGTAGTTACAGACATAATCACTTTCTATTGAAACTGCCTTAAGCTACTTACAAGCATTCACCAGCAAATCACATGCGTTTTTCTGAAAGAGAAGCAGTCTGTTCCAACACTTCAATTCACTGTGCAAAGTGAATGGAGTGTTGCTTCACTTTCTAAATGCTGTACTTTCAGAGAAAAACACTTTACTTTGAAAGTGCCTCAAGGTACTTACAAGCATTCACCAGCAACTCACATGAGTTTCTCTGAAAGAGAAGCAGTCTGTTCCAACACTTCATGTCACTGTGCGAAGTGAATGGAGGGTTGCTTCACTTTCTAAATGCTGTCCTTTCAGAGAAAATCACTTTCCTTTGAAAGTGCCTTAAGCTACTTACAAGCATTCACGAGCAACTCAGAATCATTTTTCTGAAAGAGAAGCAGTCTGTTCCAACACTTCAATTCACTGTGCGAAGTGAATGGAGTGTTGCTTCACTTTCTAAATGCAGTACTTTCAGAGAAAATCACTTTCCTCTGAAAGTGCCTAAAGCTAACTATAAGCATTTACCATCAACTCACATGAGTTTCACTGAAAGAGAAGCAGTCTGTTCCAACACTTCAATTCACTGTGCAAAGTGAATGCAGTTGCTTCACTTTCTAAATGCTGTACTTTCAGAGAAAATCACTTTTCTTTGAAACTGCCTTAAGCTTCTTACAAGCATTCACCAGCAACTCACATGAGATTCTCTGAAAAAGAAGCAGTCTGGTCCAACACATCAATTCACTGTGCGAAGTGAATGGAGTGTTGCTTCACTTTTTAAATGCTGTACTGTCAGGGAAAATCACTTTCCTTTGGAACTGCCTTAAGATACTTACAAACATTCACCAGCAACTCACATGAGTTTCTCTGAAAGAGAAGCATTCTGTTCCAACACTTCAATTCACTGTGCGAAGTGTATGGAGTGTTGAGTCACTTTCAAAATGCTGTACTTTCAGACAAAATCACTTTCCTTTCAAAGTACCTTAAGATAAGTGCTAGCATTCACCAGCAACTCACATGAGTTTTTCTGAAACAGAAGGAGTCTGGTCCAACACATCAATTCACTGTGTGAAGTAAATGGAGTGTTGCTTCACTTTCTAAATGCTGTACTTTCAGAGAAAATCACTTTCCTTTGAAACTGCTTTAAGCTACTTACAAGCATTCACCAGCAACTCACATGAGTTTCTCTGAAAGAGAAGCAGTCTGTTCCAACACTTCAATTCACTGTGCGAAGTGAATGTGTTGTTGTTTCACTTTCTAAATGCTGTACTTTCAGAGAAAATCACTTTCCTTTTAAACTGCCTTAAGCTACTTACAAGCATTCACCAGCAACTCACATGAGTTTCTCTGAAAGAGAAGCAGTCTGTTCCAACACTTCAATTCACTGTGCAAAGTGAATGCAGTTGCTTCACATTCTAAATGCTGTACTTTCAGAGAAAATCACTTTTCTTTGAAACTGCCTTAAGCTACTTACAAGCATTCACCAGCAACTCACATGAGTTTCTCTGAAAGAGAAGCAGTCTGGTCCTACACATCAATTCACTGTGCGAAGTGAATGGAGTGTTGCTTCACTTTTTAAATGCTGTACTGTCAGGGAAAATCACTTTCCTTTGGAACTGCCTTAAGATACTTACAAACATTCACCAGCAACTCACATGAGTTTCTCTGAAAGAGAAGCAGTCTGTTCCAACACTTCAATTCACTGTGCGAAGTGAATGGAGTGTTGCTTCACTTTCTAAATGCTGTCCTTTCAGAGAAAATCACTTTCCTTTGAAAGTGCCTTAGGCTGATTATAAGCATTCACAAGAAACTCACATGCATTTCTCTGAAAGAGAAGCAGTCTGTTCCAACACTTCAATTCACTGTGCGAAGTGAATGGAGTGTTGCTTCACTTTCTAAATGCTGTACTTTCAGAGAAAATCACTTTCCTTTGAAACTGCCTTAAGCTACTTACAAGCATTCACCAGGAACTCAAATGAGTTTCTCTGAAAGAGAAGCAGTCTGTTCCAACACTTCAATTCACTGTGCGAAGTGAATGGAGTGTTGCTTCACATTCTAAGTGATGTAATTTCAGAGTAAATCACTTTCCTTTGGAACTGCCTTAAGATACTTACAAACATTCACCAGCAACTCACATGAGTTTCTCTAAAAGAGAAGCAGTCTGTTCCAACACTTCAATTCACTGTGCGAAGTGAAGGGAGTATTGCGTCACTTTCTAAATGCTGTACTTTCAGAAAAAATCCCTTTCCTTTGGAACTGCCTTAAACTACTTACTAGCATTCACCAGCAACTTACATGAGTTTCTCTGAAAGAGAAGCAGACTCTTCCAACACTTTAAATCACTGTGCAAAATGAATGGAGTGTTGCATCACTTTCTAAGTGCTGTACTTTCAGAGAAAATCACTTTCCTTTGAAAGTGCCTTAAGCTACTTACAAGCATTCACCAGCAACTCACATGAGTTTCTCTGAAAGAGAAGCTTTCTGTTCCAACATTTCAATTCACTGTGCGAAGTGTATGGAGTGTTGAGTCACTTTCTAAATGCTGTACTTTCAGACAAAATCACTTTCCTTTCAAAGTACCTTAAGCTAAGTGCTAGCATTCACCAGCAACTCACATGAGTTTTTCTGAAACAGAAGGAGTCTGGTCCAACACATCAATTCAATGTGTGAAGTAAATGGAGTGTTGCTTCACTTTCTAAATGCTGTACTTTCAGAGAAAATCACTTTCCTTTGAAACTGCTTTAAGCTACTTACAAGCATTCACCAGCAACTCACATGAGTTTCTCTGAAAGAGAAGCAGTCTGTTCCAACACTTCAATTCACTGTGCGAAGTGAATGTGTTGTTGTTTCACTTTCTAAATGCTGTACTTTCAGAGAAAATCACTTTCCTTTTAAACTGCCTTAAGCTGCTTACAAGCATTCACCAGCAACTCACATGCATTTCTCTGAAAGAGAAGCAGTCTGTTCCAACACTTCAATTCACTGTGCAAAGTGAATGGAGTTTTTCTTCAGTTTGTAATGCTGTACTTTCAGAAAAAATCACTTTCTTTTGAAAGTGCCTTCAGCTACTTACAAGCATTCACCAGCAACTCACATGAGTTTCTCTGAAAGAGAAGCAGTCTGTTCCAACACTTCAATTCACTGTGCGAAGTGAATGGAGTGTTGACTCAATTTCTAAATGCTGTAGTTACAGAGATAATCACTTTCTATTGAAACTGCCTTAAGTTACTTACAAGCATTCACCAGCAAATCACATGCGATTTTCTGAAAGAGAAGCAGTCTGTTCCAACACTTCAATTCACTGTGCGAAGTGAATGGAGTGTTGCGTCACATTCTAAATGCTCTACTTTCCGAGAAAATCACTTTCCTTTCAAAGTACCTTAAGCTACTTACAAGCATTCAGCAGCAACTCACATGAGTTTCTCTGAATGAGAAGCAGTCTGTTCCAACAATTCAATTCACTGTGCGAAGTGAATGGTGTGTTGCGTCACTTTCTAAATGCTGTACTTTCCGAGAAAATCACTTTCCTTTCAAAGTACCTTAAGCTACTTACAAGTATTCAGCAGCAACCCACATGAGTTTCGCTGAAAGAGAAGCAGTCTATTCCAACACTTCAATACACTGTGCGAAGTGAATGGAGTGTTGATTCAATTTCTAAATGCTGTAGTTACAGAGATAATCACTTTCTATTGAAACTGCATTAAGCTACTTACAAGCATTCACCAGCAAATCACATGCGTTTTTCTGAAAGAGAAGCAGTCTGTTCCAACACTTCAATTCACTGTGCAAAGTGAATGGAGTGTTGCTTCACTTTCTAAATGCTGTACTTTCAGAGAAAATCACTTTACTTTGAAAGTGCCTCAAGGTACTTACAAGCATTCACCAGCAACTCACATGAGTTTCTCTGAAAGAGAAGCAGTCTGTTCCAACACTTCAAGTCACTGTGCGAGGTCAATGGAGGGTTGCTTCACTTTCTAAATGCTGTCCTTTCAGAGAAAATCACTTTCCTTTGAAAGTGCCTTAAGCTACTTACAAGCATTCACGAGCAACTCAGAATCATTTTTCTGAAAGAGAAGCAGTCTGTTCCAACATTTCAATTCACTGTGCGAAGTGAATGGAGTGTTGCTTCACTTTCTAAATGCAGTACTTTCAGAGAAAATCACTTTCCTTTGAAAGTGCCTAAAGCTAACTATAAGCATTCACCATCAACTCACATGAGTTTCACTGAAAGAGAAGCAGTCTGTTCCAACACTTCAATTCACTGTGCAAAGTGAATGCAGTTGCTTCACTTTCTAAATGCTGTACTTTCAGAGAAAATCACTTTTCTTTGAAACTGCCTTAAGCTACTTACAAGGATTCACCAGCAACTCACATGAGATTCTCTGAAAAAGAAGCAGTCTGGTCCAACACATCAATTCACTGTGCGAAGTGAATGGAGTGTTGCTTCATTTTTAAATGCTGTACTGTCAGGGAAAATCACTTTCCTTTGGAACTGCCTTAAGATACTTACAAACATTCACCAGCAACTCACATGAGTTTCTCTGAAAGAGAAGCAGTCTGTTCCAACACTTCAATTCACTGTGCGAAGTGAATGGAGTGTTGCTTCACTTTCTAAATGCTGTCCTTTCAGAGAAAATCACTTTCCTTTGAAAGTGTCTTAGGCTGATTATAAGCATTCACAAGAAACTCATATGCATTTCTCTGAAACAGAAGCAGTCTGTTCCAACACTTCAATTCACTGTGCGAAGTGAATGGAGTGTTGCTTCACTTTCTAAATGCTGTACTTTCAGAGAAAATCTCTTTCCTTTGAAACTGCCTTAAGCTACTTACAAGCATTCACCAGCAACTCAAATGAGTTTCTCTGAAAGAGAAGCAGTCTGTTCCAACACTTCAATTCACTGTGCGAAGTGAATGGAGTGTTGCTTCACTTTCTAAGTGATGTACTTTCAGAGTAAATCACTTTCCTTTGGAACTGCCTTAAGATACTTACAAACATTCACCAGCAACTCACATGAGTTTCTCTAAAAGAGAAGCAGTCTGTTCCAACACTTCAATTCACTGTGCGAAGTGAATGTGTTGTTGTTTCACTTTCTAAATGCTGTACTTTCAGAGAAAATCACTTTCCTTTTAAACTGCCTTAAGCTGCTTACAAGCATTCACCAGCAACTCACATGCATTTCTCTGAAAGAGAAGCAGTCTATTCCAACACTTCAATTCACTGTGCGAAGTGAATGGAGTTTTTCTTCAGTTTGTAATGCTGTACTTTTAGAAAAAATCACTTTCCTTTGAAAGTGCCTTCAGCTACTTACAAGCATTCACCAGCAACTCACATGAGTTTCTCTGAAAGAGAAGCAGTCTGTTCCAACACTTCAATTCACTGTGCGAAGTGAATGGAGTGTTGATTCAATTTCTAAATGCTGTAGTTACAGAGATAATCACTTTCTATTGAAACTGCCTTAAGCTACTTACAAGCATTCACCAGCAAATCACATGCGATTTTCTGAAAGAGAAGCAGTCTGTTCCAACACTTCAATTCACTGTGCGAAGTGAATGGAGTGTTGCGTCACATTCTAAATGCTGTACTTTCCGAGAAAATCACTTTCCTTTCAAAGTACCTTAAGCTACTTACAAGCATTCAGCAGCCACTCACATGAGTTTCTCTGAATGAGAAGCAGTCTGTTCCAACACTTCAATTCACTGTGCAAAGTGAATGGTGTGTTGCGTCACTTTCTAAATGCTGTACTTTCCGAGAAAATCACTTTCCTTTCAAAGTACCTTAAGCTACTTACAAGTATTCAGCAGCAACTCACATGAGTTTCTCTGAAAGAGAAGCAGTCTGTTCCAACACTTCAAGTCACTGTGCTAAGTGAATGGAGGGTTGCTTCACTTTCTAAATGCTGTCCTTTCAGAGAAAATCACTTTCCTTTGAAAGTGCCTTAAGCTACTTACAAGCATTCACGAGCAACTCAGAATCATTTTTCTGAAAGAGAAGCAGTCTGTTCCAACACTTCAATTCACTGTGCGAAGTGAATGGAGTGATGCTTCACTTTCTAAATGCAGTACTTTCAGAGAAAATCACTTTCTTTGAAAGTGACTAAAGCTAACTATAAGCATTCACCATCAACTCACATGAGTTTCACTGAAAGAGAAGCAGTCTGTTCCAACACTTCAATTCACTGTGCGAAGTGAATGGAGTGTTTCTTTACTTTCTAAATGCTGTACTTTCAGAGAAAATCACTTTACTTTGAAAGTGCCTTAAGGTACTTACAAGCATTCACCAGCAACTCACATGAGTTTCTCTGAAAGAGAAGCAGTCTGTTCCAGCACTTCAATTCACTGTGCGAAGTGAATGTGTTGTTGTTTCACTTTCTAAATCTGTACTTTCAGAGAAAATCACTTTCCTTTTAAACTGCCTTAAGCTGCTTACAAGCATTCACCAGCAACTCACATGCATTTCCCTGAAAGAGAAGCAGTCTGTTTCAACACTTCAATTCACTGTGCGAAGTGAATGGAGTGTTGCTTCACTTTCTAAATGCTGTACTTTCAGAGAAAATCACTTTCCTTTGAAACAGCCTTAAGCTACTTACAAGCATTCACCAGCAACTCACATGCATTTCTCTGAAAGAGAAGCAGTCTGTTCCAACATTTCAATTCACTGTGCGAAGTGAATGGAGTGTTGCTTCACTTTCTAAATGCTGTCCTTTCAGAGAAAATCACTTTCCTTTGAAAGTGCCTTAAGCTGATTATAAGCATTCACAGGAAACTCACATGCATTTCTCTGAAAGAGAAGCAGTCTGTTCCAACACTTCAATTCACTGTGCAAAGTGAATGGAGTTTTTCTTCAGTTTGTAATGCTGTACTTTCAGAAAAAATCACTTTCCTTTGAAAGTGCCTTCAGCTACTTTAAAGCATTCACCAGCAACTCACATGAGTTTCTCTGAAAGAGAAGCAGTCTGTTCCAACACTTCAATTCACTGTGCGAAGTGAATGGTGTGTTGCGTCACTTTCTAAATGCTGTACTTTCCGAGAAAATCACTTTCCTTTCAAAGTACCTTAAGCTACTTACAAGTATTCAGCAGCAACTCACATGAGTTTTGCTGAAAGAGAAGCAGTCTGTTCCAACACTTCAATTCACTGTGCGAAGTGAATGGAGTGTTGCTTCACTTTCTAAATGCTGTACTTTCAGAGAAAATCACTTTCCTTTGAAAGTGCCTTAAGCTAATTATAAGCATTCATAGGAAACTCACATGCATTTTTCTGAAAGAGAATTAGTCTGCTCCAACACTTCAATTCACTGTGCGAAGTGAATGGAGTGTTTCTTCACTTTCTAAATGCTGTACTTTCAGAGAAAATCACTTTACTTTGAAAGTGCCTCAATGTACTTACAAGCATTCACCAGCAACTCACATGAGTTTCTCTGAAAGAGAAGCAGTCTGTTCCAACACTTCAAGTCACTGTGCGAAGGGAATGGAGGGTTGCTTCACTTTCAAAATGCTGTACTTTCAGAGAAAATCACTTTCCTTTTATAGTGCCTTAAGCTACTTACAAGCATTCACTAGCAACTCACATGCATTTCACTGAAAGTGAAGCAGTCTGTTCCAACATTTCAATTCACTGTGCGAAGTGAATGGAGTGTTGCTTCACTTTCTAAATGCTGTCCTATCAGAGAAAATCACTTTCCTTTGAAAGTGCCTTAAGCTACTTGCAAGCATTCTCCAGCTACTCACATGCATTTCTCTGAAAGAGAAGCAGTCTGTTCCAACACTTCAATTCACTGTGCGAAGTGAATGGAGTGTTGCTTCATTTTCTAAATGCTGTACTTTCAGAGAAAATCATTTTCCTTTGATAGTGCCTAAAGCTAACTATAAGCATTCACCAGCAACTCATATGAGTTTCACTGAAAGAGAAGCAGTCTGTTCCAACACTTCAATTCACTGTGCAAAGTGAATGCAGTTGCTTCACTTTCTAAATGCTGTACTTTCAGAGAAAATCACTTTACTTTCAAAGTACCTTAAGCTAAGTGCTAGCATTCACCAGCAACTCACATGAGTTTTTCTGAAAGAGAAGCAGTCTGTTCCAAAACTTCAATTCACTGTGCGAAGTGAATGTGTTGTTGTTTCACTTTCTAAATGCTGTACTTTCAGAGAAAATCACTTTCCTTTTAAACTGCCTTAAGCTGCTAACAAGCATTCACCAGCAACTCACATGCATTTCTCTGAAAGAGAAGCAGTCTGTTCCAACACTTCAATTCACTGTGCGAAGTGAATGGAGTGTTGCTTCACTTTCTAAATGCTGTACTTTCAGAGAAAATCACTTTCCTTTGAAACAGCCTTAAGCTACTTACAAGCATTCACCAGCAACTCACATGCATTTCTCTGAAAGAGAAGCAGTCTGTTCCAACATTTCAATTCACTGTGCGAAGTGAATGGAGTGTTGCTTCACTTTCTAAATGCTGTCCTTTCAGAGAAAATCACTTTCCTTTGAAAGTGCCTTAAGCTGATTATAAGCATTCACAAGAAACTCACATGCATTTCTCTGAAAGAGAAGCAGTCTGTTCCAACACTTCAATTCACTGTGCAAAGTGAATGGAGTTTTTTATCAGTTTGTAATGCTGTAATTTCAGAAAAAATCACTTTCCTTTGAAAGTGCCTTCAGCTACTTACAAGCATTCACCAGCAACTCACATGAGTTTCTCTGAAAGAGAAGCAGTCTGTTCCAACACTTCAATTCACTGTGCGAAGTGAATGGAGTGTTGATTCAATTTCTAAATGCTGTAGTTACAGAGATAATCACTTTCTATTGAAACTGCCTTAAGATAGTTACAAGCATTCACCAGCAAATCACATGCGTTTTTCTGAAAGAGAAGCAGTCTGTTCCAACACTTCAATTCACTGTGCGAAGTGAATGGAGTGTTGCTTCACTTTCTAAATGCTGTCCTTTCAGAGAAAATCACTTTCCTTTGAAAGTGCCTTAAGCTGATTATAAGCATTCACAAGAAACTCAAATGCATTTCTCTGAAAGAGAAGCAGTCTGTTCCAACATTTCAATTCACTGTGCAAAGTGAATGTAGTGTTGCATCACTTTCTAAATGCTGTACTTTCAGAGAAAATCACTTTCCTTTGAAAGTGCCTTAAGCTACTTACAAGCATTCAACAGCAACTCACATGAGTTTATCTGAAAGAGAAGCAGTCTGTTCCAACACTTCAATTCACTGTGCAAAGTGAATGGAGTGGTGCGTCACTTTCTAAATGCTGTACTTTCCGAGAAAATCACTTTCCTTTCAAAGTACCTTAAGCTACTTACAAGCATTCAGCAGCAACTCACATGAGTTTCTCTGAATGAGAAGCAGTCTGTTCCAACTCTTCAATTCACTGTGCGAAGTCAATGGTGTGTTGCGTCACTTTCTAAATGCTGTACTTTCAGAGAAAATCACTTTCCTTTCAAAGTACCTAGAGCTACTTACAAGTATTCAGCAGCAACTCACATGAGTTTCGCTGAAAGAGAAGCAGTCTTTTCCAACACTTCAATTCACTGTGCGAAGTGAATGGAGTGTTGCTTCACTTTCTAAATGCTGTCCTTTCAGAGAAAATCACTTTCCTTTGAAAGTGCCTTAAGCTAACTATAAGCATTCACAAGAAATTCACATGCATTTTTCTGAAAGAGAATCAGTCTGTTCCAACACTTCAATTCACTGTGCGAAGTGAATGGAGTGTTTCTTCACTTTCTAAATGCTGTACTTTCAGAGAAAATCACTTTCCTTTGAAAGTGCCTTCAGGTACTTACAATCATTCACCAGCAACTCACATGAGTTTCTCTGAAAGAGAAGTAGTCTGTTCCAACACTTCAATTCACTGTGCGAAGTGAATGGAGTGTTGCTTCACTTTCTAAATGCTGTACTTTCAGAGAAAATCACTTTCCTTTGAAAGTGCCTTAAGCTACTTACAATCATTCCCCAGCAACTCACATGCATTTCTCTGAAAGAGAAGCAGTCTGTTCCAACACTTCTATTCACTGTGCGAAGTGAATGGAGTGTTTCTTCACTTTCTAAATGCTGTAGTTACAGAGATAATCACTTTCTATTGAAACTGGCTTAAGCTACTTACAAGCATTCACCAGCAAATCACAAGGGTTTTTCTGAAAGAGAAGCAGTCTGTTCCAACACTTCAATTCACTGTGCAAAGTGAATGCAGTTGCTTCACTTTCTAAATGCTGTACTTTCAGAGAAAATCACTTTACTTTCAAAATACCTTAAGCTAAGTGCTATCATTCACCAGCAACTCACATGAGTTTTTCTGAAAGAGAAGGAGTCTGGTCCAACACATCAATTCACTGTGCGAAGTAAATGGAGTGTTGCTTCACTTTCTAAATGCTGTCCTTTCAGAGAAAATCACCTTCCTTTCAAAGTACCTTAAGCTAACTATAAGCATTCATTAGAAACTCACATGCATTTTTCTGAAAGAGAATCAGTCTTTTCCAACACATCAATTCACTGTGCGAAGTGAATGGAGTGTTTCTTCACTTTCTAAATGCTGTACTTTCAGAGAAAATCACTTTACTTTGAAAGTGCCTCAAGGTACTTACAAGCATTCACCAGCAACTCACATGAGTTTCTCTGAAAGAGAAGCAGTCTGTTCCAACACTTCAAGTCACTGTGCGAAGTGAATGGAGGGTTGCTTCACTTTCAAAATGCTGTCCTTTCAGAGAAAATCACTTTCCTTTTATAGTGCCTTAAGCTACTTACAAGCATTCACTAGCAACTCACATGCATTTCACTGAAAGTGAAGCAGTCTGTTCCAACATTTCAATTCACTGTGCGAAGTGAATGGAGTGTTGCTTCACTTTCTAAATGCTGTACTTTCAGAGAAAATCACTTTCCTTTGAAAGTGCCTAAAGCTAACTATCAGCATTCACCAGCAACTCACATGAGTTTCTCTGAAAGAGAAGCAGTCTGGTCCAACACTTCAATTCACTGTGCGAAGTGAATGGAGTGTTGCTTCACTTTCTAAATGCTGTCCTTTCAGAGAAAATCACTTTCCTTTGAAAGTGCCTTAAGCTACTTACAAGCATTCTCCAGCTCTCACATGCATTTCTCTGAAAGAGAAGCACTCTGTTCCAACACTTCAATTCACTGTGCGAAGTGAATGGAGTGTTGGTTCACTTTCTAAATGCTGTCCTTTCAGAGAAAATCATTTTCCTTTGAAAGTGCCTAAAGCTAACTATAAGCATTCACCAGCAACTCACATGAGTTTCACTGAAAGAGAAGCAGTCTGTTCCAACACTTCAATTCACTGTGCAAAGTGAATGCAGTTGCTTCACTTTCTAAATGCTGTACTTTCAGAGAAAATCACTTTTCTTTGAACCTGCCTTAAGCTACTTACAAGCATTCACCAGCAACTCACATGAGTTTCTCTGAAAGAGAAGCAGTCTGGTCCAACACTTCAATTCACTGTGCGAAGTGAATGGAGTGTTGCTTCACTTTTTAAATGCTGTACTGTCAGGGAAAATCACTTTCCTTTGGAACTGCCTTAAGATACTTACAAACATTCACCAGCAACTCACATGAGTTTCTCTGAAAGAGAAGCAGTCTGTTCCAACACTTCAATTCACTGTGCGAAGTGAATGGAGTGTTGCTTCACTTTCTAAATGCTGTCCATTCAGAGAAAATCACTTTCCTTTGAAAGTGCCTTAGGCTGATTATAAGCATTCACAGGAAACTCACATGCATTTCTCTGAAAGAGAAGCAGTCTGTTCCAACACTTCAATTCACTGTGCGAAGTGAAGGGAGTATTGCGTCACTTTCTAAATTCTGTACTTTCAGAGAAAATCACTTTTCTTTCAAAGTACCTTAAGCTAAGTGCTAGCATTCACCAGCAACTCACATGAGTTTTTCTGAAAGAGAAGGAGTCTGGTCCAACACATCAATTCACTGTGCGAAGTACATGGAGTGTTGCTTCACTTTCTAAATGCTGTACTTTCAGAGAAAATCACTTTCCTTTGAAACTGCTTTCAGCTACTTACAAGCATTCACCAGCAACTCACATGAGTTTCTCTGAAAGAGAAGCAGTCTGTTCCAACACTTCAATTCACTGTGCGAAGTGAATGTGTTGTTGTTTCACTTTCTAAATGCGGTACTTTCAGAGAAAATCACTTTCCTTTTAAGCTGCCTTAAGCTGCTTACAAGCATTCACCAGCAACTCACATGCATTTCTCTGAAAGAGAAGCAGTCTGTTCCAACACTTCAATTCACTGTGCGAAGTGAATGGAGTGTTGCTTCACTTTCTAAATGCTGTACTTTCAGAGAAAATCACTTTCCTTTGAAACAGCCTTAAGCTACTTACAAGCATTCACCAGCAACTCACATGCATTTCTCTGAAAGAGAAGCAGTCTGTTCCAACATTTCAATTCACTGTGCGAAGTGAATGGAGTGTTGCTTCACTTTCTAAATGCTGTCCTTTCAGAGAAAATCACTTTCCTTTGAAAGTGCCTTAAGCTGATTATAAGCATTCACAAGAAACTCACATGCATTTCTCTGAAAGAGAAGCAGTCTGTTCCAACACTTCAATTCACTGTGCAAAGTGAATGGAGTTTTTCTTCAGTTTGTAATGCTGTACTTTCCGAAAAAATCACTTTCCTTTGAAAGTGCCTTCAGCTACTTACAAGCATTCACCAGCAACTCACATGAGTTTCTCTGAAAGAGAAGCAGTCTGTTCCAACACTTCAATTCACTGTGCGAAGTGAATGGAATTTTGATTCAATTTCTAAATGCTGTAGTTACAGAGATAATCACTTTCTATTGAAACTGCCTTAAGCTACTTACAAGCATTCACCAGCAAATCACATGCGTTTTTCTGAAAGAGAGCAGTCTGTTCCAACACTTCAATTCACTGTGCAAAGTGAATGTAGTGTTGCATCACTTTCTAAATGCTGTACTTTCAGAGAAAATCACTTTCCTTTGAAAGTGCCTTAAGCTACTTACAAGCATTCAACAGCAACTCACATGAGTTTATCTGAAAGAGAAGCAGTCTGTTCCAACACTTCAATTCACTGTGCAAAGTGAATGGAGTGTTGCGTCACTTTCTAAATGCTGTACTTTCCGAGAAAATCACTTTCCTTTCAAAGTACCTTAAGCTACATACAAGCATTCAGCAGCAACTCACATGAGTTTCTCTGAATGAGAAGCAGTCTGTTCCAAGTCTTCAATTCACTGTGAGAAGTAAATGGTGTGTTGCGTCTCTTTCTAAATGCTGTACTTTCAGAGAAAATCACTTTCCTTTCAAAGTACCTTAAGCTACTTACAAGTATTCAGCAGCAACTCACATGAGTTTCGCTGAAAGCGAAGCAGTCTGTTCCAACACTTCAATTCACTGTGCGAAGTGAATGGAGTGTTGCTTCACTTTCTAAATGCTGTCCTTTCAGAGAAAATCACTTTCCTTTGAAAGTGCCTTAAGCTAACTATAAGCATTCACAAGAAACTCACATGCATTTTTCTGAAAGAGAATCAGTCTGTTCCAACACTTCAATTCACTGTGCGAAGTGAATGGAGTGTTTCTTCACTTTCTAAATGCTGTACTTTCAGAGAAAATCACTTTCCTTTGAAAGTGCCTTCAGGTACTTACAAGCATTCACCAGCAACTCACATGAGTTTCTCTGAGAGAAGTAGTCTGTTCCAACACTTCAATTCACTGTGCGAAGTGAATAGAGTGTTGCTTCACTTTCTAAATGCTGTACTTTCAGAGAAAATCACTTTCCTTTGAAAGTGCCTTAAGCTACTTACAATCATTCCCCAGCAACTCACATGCATTTCTCTGAAAGAGAAGCAGTCAGTTCCAACACTTCTATTCACTGTGCGAAGTGAATGGAGTGTTTCTTCACTTTCTAAATGCTGTAGTTATAGAGATAATCACTTTCTATTGAAACTGCCTTAAGCTACTTACAAGCATTCACCAGCAAATCACAAGGGTTTTTCTGAAAGAGAAGCAGTCTGTTCCAACACTTCAATTCACTGTGCAAAGTGAATGGAGTGTTGCTTCACTTTCTAAATGCTGTACTTTCAGAGAAAATCACTTTACTTTGAAAGTGCCTCAAGGTACTTACATGCATTCACCAGCAACTCACATGAGTTTCTCTGAAAGAGAAGCAGTCTGTTCCAACACTTCAATTCACTGTGCGAAGTGAATGGAGGGTTGCTTCACTTTCAAAATGCTGTTCTTTCAGTGAAAATCACTTTCCTTTTATAGTGCCTTAAGCTACTTACAAGCATTCACTAGCAACTCACATGCATTTCTCTGAAAGTGAAGCAGTCTCTTCCAACATTTCAATTCACTGTGCGAAGTGAATGGAGTGTTGCTTCACTTTCTAAATGCTGTCCTTTCAGAGAAAATCACTTTCCTTTGAAAGTGCCTAAAGCTAACTATAAGCATTCACGAGCAACTCAGAATCATTTTTCAGAAAGAGAAGCAGTCTGTTCCAATACTTCAATTCACTGTGCGAAGTGAATGGAGTGGTGCTTCAATTTTTAAATGCTGTACTTTCAGGGAAAATCACTTTCCTTTCAAAGTACCTTAAGCTACAAACAAGCATTCACCAGCAAATCACATGAGTTTCTCTTAAAGAGAAGCAGTCTGTTCCAACACTTCAATTCATTGTGCGAAGTGAATGTGTTGTCGTTTCACTTTCTAAATGCTGTACTTCAGAGAAAATCGCTTTCCTTTTAAAGTGCCTTAATCTAATGCAAGCATTCACAAGAAGCTCACATGCATTTCTCTGAGGAAAAGCAGTCTGATACAACACTTCAATTCACTGTGCGAAGTGAATGGATTGTTGCTTCATTTTCTAAATGCTGTACCTTCAGAGAAAATCACTTTCCTTTGAAACTGCCTTAAGCTACTTACAAGCATTCACCAGCAACTCACATGCATTTCTCTGAAAGAGAAGTAGTCTGTTCCAACACTTCAATTCACTGTGCGAAGGGAATGGAGTGTTGCTTCACTTTCTAAATGCTGTACTTTCAGAGAAAATCACGTTCCTTTGAAACTGCCTTAAGCTACTTGCAAGCATTCACCAGCAACTCACAATCATTTTTCTGAAAGAGAAGCAGTCTGTTCCAACAGTTCAATTCATTGTGCGAAGTGAATGGCGGGTTGCTTCACTTTCAAAATGCTGTACTTTCAGACAAAATCACTTTCCTTTCAACGTGCCTTCAGCTACTTACAAGCATTCACCAGCAACTCACATGCATTTCTCTGAAAGAGAGGAAGGCTGTTCCAACACTTCAATTCACTGTGCGAAGTGAATGGAGTGTTGCTTCACTTTCTAAATGCTGTCCTTTCAGAGAAAATCACTTTCCTTTCAAAGTGCCTTAAGCTAACTATAAGCATTCACAAGAAACTCACATGCATTTTTCTGAAAGAGAATCAGTCTGTTCCAACAGTTCAATTCACTGTGCGAAGTGAATGGAGTGTTTCTTCCCTTTCTAAATGCTGTACTTTCAGAGAAAATCACTTTCCTTTGAAAGTGCCTTCAGGTACTTACAAGCATTCACCAGCAACTCACATGAGTTTCTCTGAAAGAGAAGTAGTCTGTTCCAACACTTCAATTCACTGTGCAAAGTGAATGGAGTTTTTCTTCAGTTTGTAATGCTGTACTTTCAGAAAAAATCACTTTCCTTTGAAAGTGCCTTCAGCTACTTACAAGCATTCACCAGCAACTCACATGAGTTTCTCTGAAAGAGAAGCAGTCTGTTCCAACACTTCAATTCACTGCGCGAAGTGAATGGAGTGTTGATTCAATTTCTAAATGCTGTAGTTACAGAGATAATCACTTTCTATTGAAACTGCCTTAAGCTACTTACAAGCATTCACCAGCAAATCACATGCGATTTTCTGAAAGAGAAGCAGTCTGTTCCAACACTTCAATTCACTGTGCGAAGTGAATGGAGTGTTGCGTCACATTCTAAATGCTGTACTTTCCGAGAAAATCACTTTCCTTTCAAAGTACCTTAAGCTACTTACAAGAATTCAGCAGCAACTCACATGAGTTTCTCTGAATGAGAAGCAGTCTGTTCCAACACTTCAATTCACTGTGCAAAGTGAATGGTGTGTTGCGTCACTTTCTAAATGCTGTACTTTCCGAGAAAATCACTTTCCTTTCAAAGTACCTTAAGCTACTTACAAGTATTCAGCAGCAACTCACATGAGTTTCTCTGAAAGAGAAGCAGTCTGTTCCAACACTTCAAGTCACTGTGCTAAGTGAATGGAGGGTTGCTTCACTTTCTAAATGCTGTCCTTTCAGAGAAAATCACTTTCCTCTGAAAGTGCCTTAAGCTACTTACAAGCATTCACGAGCAACTCAGAATCATTTTTCTGAAAGAGAAGCAGTCTGTTCCAACACTTCAATTCACTGTGCGAAGTGAATGGAGTGTTGCTTCACTTTCTAAATGCAGTACTTTCAGAGAAAATCACTTTCTTTGAAAGTGCCTAAAGCTAACTATAAGCATTAACCATCAACTCACATGAGTTTCAATGAAAGAGAAGCAGTCTGTTCCAACACTTCAATTCACTGTGCGAAGTGAATGGAGTGTTTCTTTACTTTCTAAATGCTGTACTTTCAGAGAAAATCACTTTACTTTGAAAGTGCCTTAAGGTACTTACAAGCATTCACCAGCAACTCACATGAGTTTCTCTGAAAGAGAAGCAGTCTGTTCCAGCACTTCAATTCACTGTGCGAAGTGAATATGTTGTTGTTTCACTTTCTCAATCTGTACTTTCAGAGAAAATCACTTTCCTTTTAAACTGCCTTAAGCTACTTACAAGCATTCACCAGCAACTCACATGCATTTCCCTGAAAGAGAAGCAGTCTGTTTCAACACTTCAATTCACTGTGCGAAGTGAATGGAGTGTTGCTTCACTTTCTAAATGCTGTCCTTTCAGAGAAAATCACTTTCCTTTGAAAGTGCCTTAAGCTGATTATAAGCATTCACAAGAAACTCACATGCATTTCTCTGAAAGAGAAGCAGTCTGTTCCAACACTTCAATTCACTGTGCAAAGTGAATGGAGTTTTTCTTCAGTTTGTAATGCTGTACTTTCAGAAAAAATCACTTTCCTTTGAAAGTGCCTTCAGCTACTTACAAGCATTCACCAGCAACTCACATGAGTTTCTCTGAAAGAGAAGCAGTCTGTTCCAACACTTCAATTCACTGTGCGAAGTGAATGGTGTGTTGCGTCACTTTCTAAATGCTGTACTTTCCGAGAAAATCACTTTCCTTTCAAAGTACCTTAAGCTACTTACAAGTATTCAGCAGCAACTCACATGAGTTTTGCTGAAAGAGAAGCAGTCTGTTCCAACACTTCAATTCACTGTGCGAAGTGAATGGAGTGTTGCTTCACTTTCTAAATGCTGTACTTTCAGAGAAAATCACTTTCCTTTGAAAGTGCCTTAAGCTAACTATAAGCATTCATAGGAAACTCACATGCATTTTTCTGAAAGAGAATCAGTCTGCTCCAACACTTCAATTCACTGTGTGAAGTGAATGGAGTGTTTCTTCACTTTCTAAATGCTGTACTTTCAGAGAAATTCACTTTACTTTGAAAGTGCCTCAAGGTACTTACAAGCATTCACCAGCAACTCACATGAGTTTCTCTGAAAGAGAAGCAGTCTGTTCCAACACTTCAAGTCACTGTGCGAAGTGAATGGAGGGTTGCTTCACTTTCAAAATGCTGTACTTTCAGAGAAAATCACTTTCCTTTTATAGTGCCTTAAGCTACTTACAAGCATTCACTAGCAACTCACATGCATTTCACTGAAAGTGAAGCAGTCTGTTCCAACATTTCAATTCACTGTGCGAAGTGAATGGAGTGTTGCTTCACTTTCTAAATGCTGTCCTATCAGAGAAAATCACTTTCCTTTGAAAGTGCCTTAAGCTACTTGCAAGCATTCTCCAGCTACTCACATGCATTTCTCTGAAAGAGAAGCAGTCTGTTCCAACACTTCAATTCACTGTGCGAAGTGAATGGAGTGTTGCTTCATTTTCTAAATGCTGTACTTTCAGAGAAAATCATTTTCCTTTGAAAGTGCCTAAAGCTAACTATAAGCATTCACCAGCAACTCACATGAGTTTCACTGAAAGAGAAGCAGTCTGTTCCAACACTTCAATTCACTGTGCAAAGTGAATGCAGTTGCTTCACTTTCTAAATGCTGTACTTTCAGAGAAAATCACTTTACTTTCAAAGTACCTTAAGCTAAGTGCTAGCATTCACCAGCAACTCACATGAGTTTTTCTGAAAGAGAAGGAGTCTGGTCCAACACATCAATTCACTGTGCGAAGTAAATGGAGTGTTGCTTCACTTTCAAAATGCTGTACTTTCAGAGAAAATCACTTTCCTTGAAACTGCTTTAAGCTACTTACAAGCATTCACCAGCAACTCACATGAGTTTCTCTGAAAGAGAAGCAGTCTGTTCCAACACTTCAATTCACTGTGCGAAGTGAATGTGTTGTTGTTTCACTTTCTAAATGCTGTACTTTCAGAGAAAATCACTTTCCTTTTAAACTGCCTTAAGCTGCTAACAAGCATTCACCAGCAACTCACATGCATTTCTCTGAAAGAGAAGCAGTCTGTTCCAACACTTCAATTCACTGTGCGAAGTGAATGGAGTGCTGCTTCACTTTCTAAATGCTGTCCTTTCAGAGAAAATCACTTTCCTTTGAAAGTGCCTTAAGCTGATTATAAGCATTCACAAGAAACTCACATGCATTTCTCTGAAAGAGAAGCAGTCTGTTCCAACACTTAAATTCACTGTGCAAAGTGAATGTAGTGTTGCATCACTTTCTAAATGCTGTACTTTCAGAGAAAATCACTTTCCTTTGAAAGTGCCTTAAGCTACTTACAAGCATTCAACAGCAACTCACATGAGTTTATCTGAAAGAGAAGCAGTCTGTTCCAACACTTCAATTCACTGTGCAAAGTGAATGGAGTGGTGCGTCACTTTCTAAATGCTGTACTTTCCGAGAAAATCACTTTCCTTTCAAAGTACCTAAAGCTACTTACAAGCATTCAGCAGCAACTCACATGAGTTTCTCTGAATGAGAAGCAGTCTGTTCCAACTCTTCAATTCACTGTGCGAAGTGAATGGAGTGTTGCTTCACTTTCTAAATGCTGTCCTTTCAGAGAAAATCACTTTCCTTTGAAAGTGCCTTAAGCTAACTATAAGCATTCACAAGAAACTCACATGCATTTTTCTGAAAGAGAATCAGTCTGTTCCAACACTTCAATTCACTGTGCGAAGTGAATGGAGTGTTTCTTCACTTTCTAAATGCTGTACTTTCAGAGAAAATCACTTTCCTTTGAAAGTGCCTTCAGGTACTTACAAGCATTCACCAGCAACTCACATGAGTTTCTCTGAAAGAGAAGTAGTCTGTTCCAACACTTCAATTCACTGTGCAAAGTGAATGGAGTTTTTCTTCAGTTTGTAATGCTGTACTTTCAGAAAAAATCACTTTCCTTTGAAAGTGCCTTCAGCTACTTACAAGCATTCACCAGCAACTCACATGAGTTTCTCTGAAAGAGAAGCAGTCTGTTCCAACACTTCAATTCACTGTGCGAAGTGAATTTGTTGTCGTTTCACTTTCTAAATGCTGTACTTCAGAGAAAATCGCTTTCCTTTTAAAGTGCCTTAATCTAATGCAAGCATTCACATGAAGCTCACATGCATTTCTCTGAGGAAAAGCAGTCTGATACAACACTTCAATTCACTGTGCGAAGTGAATGGATTGTTGCTTCATTTTCTAAATGCTGTACCTTCAGAGAAAATCACTTTCCTTTGAAAGTGCCTTAAGCTACTTACAAGCATTGACCAGCAAAACACATGAGTTTCTCTGAAAGTGATGCAGTCTGTTCCAACACTTCAATTCACTGTGCGAAGTGAATGTGTTGTTGTTTCACTTTCTAAATGCGGTACTTTCAGAGAAAATCACTTTCCTTTTAAGCTGCCTTAAGCTGCTTACAAGCATTCACGAGCAACTCACATGCATTTCTCTGAAAGAGAAGCAGTCTGTTCCAACACTTCAATTCACTGTGCGAAGTGAATGTGTTGTTGTTTCACTTTCTAAATGCGGTACTTTCAGAGAAAATCACTTTCCTTTTAAGCTGCCTTAAGCTGCTTACAAGCATTCACCAGCAACTCACATGCATTTCTCTGAAAGAGAAGCAGTCTGTTCCAACACTTCAATTCACTGTGCGAAGTGAATGGAGTGTTGCTTCACTTTCTAAATGCTGTACTTTCAGAGAAAATCACTTTCCTTTGAAACAGCCTTAAGCTACTTACAAGCATTCACCAGCAACTCACATGCATTTCTCTGAAAGAGAAGCAGTCTGTTCCAACATTTCAATTCACTGTGCGAAGTGAATGGAGTGTTGCTTCACTTTCTAAATGCTGTCCTTTCAGAGAAAATCACTTTCCTTTGAAAGTGCCTTAAGCTGATTATAAGCATTCACAAGAAACTCACATGCATTTCTCTGAAAGAGAAGCAGTCTGTTCCAACACTTCAATTCACTGTGCAAAGTGAATGTAGTTTTTCTTCAGTTTGTAATGCTGTACTTTCAGAAAAAATCACTTTCCTTTGAAAGTGCCTTCAGCTACTTACAAGCATTCACCAGCAACTCACATGAGTTTCTCTGAAAGAGAAGCAGTCTGTTCCAACACTTCAATTCACTGTGCGAAGTGAATGGAATGTTGCGTTACTTTCTAAATGCTGTACTTTCAGAGAAAATCACTTTCCTTTGAAACTGCCTTAAGCTACTTACAAGCATTTAGAAGAAACTCACATTCGTTTCTCTGAAAGAGAAGCAGTCTGTTCCAACACTTTAATTCACTGTGCGAAGTGAATGTGTTGTTGTTTCACTTTCTAAGTGCTGTACTTTCAGAGAAAATCCCTTTCTTTTGAAACTGTCTTAAGCTACTTACAAGCATTCACCAGCAAATCGCATGAGTTTCTCTGAAAGAGAAGCAGTCTGTTCCAACACTTCAATTCATTGTGCGAAGTGACTGGAGTGTTGCTTCACTTTCTAAATGCGATAATTACAGAGATAATCACTTTTTTTGAAACTCCCTTAAACTACTTACAAGCATTTAGAAGAAACTCACATTCGTTTTTCTGAAAGAAAAGCAGTCTGTCCCAACATTTCAATTCACAGTGCAAAGAGCATGGAGTGGTGCTTCACTTTCTAAATGCTGTACTTTCAGAGAAAATCACTCTTCTTTGAAAATGCCTTAAGCTACTTACAAGCATTGACCAGCAACTCACATGTTTCTCTGAAAGAGAGGCAATCTGTTCCAACAATTCCATTCACTGTGCGAAGTGAATGTGTTGTTGTTTCACGTTCTAAATGCTGTACTTTCAGAGAAAATCACTTTCCTTTGAAACTGCCTTAAGCTACTTACAAGCATTCACGAGTAACTCAGAATCATTTCTCTGAAAGAGAAGCAGTCTGTTCCAACACTTCAATTCAATGTGCGAAGTGAATGGAGGGTTGCTTCACTTTCAAAATACTGTACTTTCAGAGAAAATCACTTTCTTTGAAAGTGCCTTAAGCTACTTGCAAGCATTCACCAGCAACTCACATGAGTTTCTCTGAAAGAGAGGCAGTCTGTTCCAACACTTCAATTCACTGTGCGAAGTGAATGGAGTGTTGCGTTACTTTCTAAATGCTGTACTTTCAGAGAAATTCACTTTCCTTTCAAAGTACCTTAAGCTACTTACAAGCATTCACCAGCAACTCACATGAGTTTCTCTGAAAGAGAAGCAGTAGGTTCCAACACTTCCATTCACTGTGCGAAGTGAATGTGTTGTTGTTTCACGTTCTAAATGCTGTACTTTCAGAGAAAATCACTTTCCTTTGAAACTGCCTTAAGCTACTTACAAGCATTTAGAAGAAACTCACATTCGTTTCTCTGAAAGAGAAGCAGTCTGTTCCATCACTTCAATTCAGTGTGCGAAGTGAATGGAGTGTTGCTTCACTTTCTAAATGCTGTACTTTCAGAGAAAATCACTTTCCTTTGAAAGTGCATTCAGGTACTTACAAGCATTCACCAGCAACTCACATGAGTTTCTCTGAAAGAGAAGCATTTGTTCCAACACTTCAATTCACTGTGCAAATTGAATGGAGTGTTGCTTCACTTCGTAATGCTGTACTTTCAGAGAAAATCACTTTCCTTTGAAAGTGCCTTAAGGTACCTACAAGCAGGCACCAGCAACTCACATGAGTTTCTCTGAAAGAGAAGCAGTCTGGTCCAACACTTCAATTCACTGTGCGATGTGAATGTGTTGTTGTTCCACTTTCTAAATGCTGTACTTTCAGAGAAAATCACTTTCCTTTGATTCTGCCTTAAGCTACTTAAAAGCATTCACCAGCAACTCACATGCATTTCTCTGAAAGAGAAGCAGTCTGTTCCGACACTTCAATTCACTGTGCAAAGTGAATGGAGTGTTGCTTCACTTTCTAAATGCTGTACTTTCAGAGAAAATCACTTTCCGTTGAAAGTGACTGAAGATACTTACAAGCATTCACCAGCAAATCGCATGAGTTTCTCTGAAACAGAAGCAGTCTGTTCCAACACTTCAATTCACTGTGCGAAGTGAATGGAGTGTTGCTTCACTTTCTAATGGCTGTACTTTCAGAGAAAATCACTTCCCTTTGAAAGTGCCTTAAACTACTTACAAGTATTCACCAGCAACTCACATGAGTTTCTCTGAAAGAGAGGCAGTCTGTTCCAACACTTCAATTCACTGTGCAAAGTGAATGGAGTGTTGCTTCACTTTCTAAATGCTGTACTTACAGAGAAAATCACTTTCCTTTGAAACTGCCTTAAGCTACTTACAAGCGTTCACCAGCAACTAACGAGTTTTATGAGAGAAGCAGTCTGTTCCAACAGTTCAATTCACAGTGCGAAGTGAATGTGATGTTGTTTCACTTTCTAAATGCTGTACTTTCAGAGAAAATCACTTTCCTTTGAAAATGCCTTAAACTACTTACGAGCATTCACCAGCAACTCACATGCATTTCTCTGAAAGAGAAGCAGTCTGTTCCAACACTTCAATTCACTGTGCGAAGTGAGTGGAGTGTTGCTTCACTTTCTAAATGCTGTACTTTCAGAGAAAATCACTTTCCTTTGAAAGTGCTTTAAGCTAATTATAAGCATTCACAAGAAACTCACATGCATTTCTCTGAAAGAAAAGCAGTCTGTTCCAACACTGCAATTCACTGTGCGAAGTGAATGGAGTGTTACTTCACTTTCTAAATGCGATAGTTACCGAGATAATCACTTTTTTTGAAACTCCGTTAAACTACTTACAAGCATTTAGAAGAAACATACATTCGTTTTTCTGAAAGAGAAGCAGTCTGTCCCAACATTTCAATTCACAGTGCAAAGAGCATGGAGTGGTGCTTCACTTTCTAAATGCTGTACTTTCAGAGAAAATCACTCTTCCTTGAAAATGCCTTAAGTTACTTACAAGCATTGACCAGCAACTCACATGTTTCTCTGAAAGAGAGGAAGTCTGTTCCAACACTTCAATTCACTGTGCGAAGTGAATGGAGTGTTGCTTCACTTTCTAATTGCTGTACTTTCAGAGAAAATCACTTCCCTTTGAAAGTGCCTTAAACTACTTACAAGCATTCACCAGGAAATCACAAGCGTTTCTCTGACAGTGAAGCAGTCTGTTCAAACACGTCAATTCTCTGTGCGAAGTGAATGGAGTGTTGTTTCACTTTATAAATGCTGTACTTTCAGAGAAAATCACTTTCTTTGAAAATGCCTTAAGCTAATTACAAGCATTCACAAGAAAATCACATGCATTTCTCTGACAGAGAAGTAGTCTGTTCCAACACTTCAATTCACTGTGCGAAATGAATGGAGTGTTGCTTCACTTTCTAAATGCTGTACTTTCAGAGAAAATCACTTTCCTTTGAAACTGCCTTAAGCTACTTACAAGCATTCACCAGCAAATCACAAGCGTTTCTCTGACAGAGAAGCAGTCTGTTCAAACACTTCAATTCTCTGTGCGAAGTGAATGGAGTGTTGCTTCACTTTCTAAATGCTGTACTTTCAGAGAAAATCACATTCTTTGAAAGTGCCTTAAGCTAATTACAAGCATTCACAAGAAAATCACATGCATTTCTCTGAAAGAGAAGTAGTCTCTTCCAACACTTCAATTCACTGTGCGAAGTGAATGGAGTGTTGCGTTACTTTCTAAATGCTGTACTTTCAGAGAAATTCACTTTCCTTTCAAAGTACCTTAAGCTACTTACAAGCATTCACCAGCAACTCACATGAGTTTCTCTGAAAGAGAAGCAGTAGGTTCCAACACTTCCATTCACTGTGCGAAGTGAATGTGTTGTTGTTTCACGTTCTAAATGCTGTACTTTCAGAGAAAATCACTTTCCTTTGAAACTGCCTTAAGCTACTTACAAGCATTTAGAAGAAACTCACATTCGTTTCTCTGAAAGAGAAGCAGTCTGTTCCATCACTTCAATTCAGTGTGCGAAGTGAATGGAGTGTTGCTTCACTTTCTAAATGCTGTACTTTCAGAGAAAATCACTTTCCTTTGAAAGTGCATTCAGCTACTTACAAGCATTCACCAGCAACTCACATGAGTTTCTCTGAAAGAGAAGCAGTTGTTCCAACACTTCAATTCACTGTGCAAATTGAATGGAGTGTTGCTTCACTTCGTAATGCTGTACTTTCAGAGAAAATCACTTTCCTTTGAAAGTGCCTTAAGGTACTTACAAGCAGGCACCAGCAACTCACATGAGTTTCTCTGAAAGAGAAGCAGTCTGGTCCAACACTTCAATTCACTGTGCGATGTGAATGTGTTGTTGTTCCACTTTCTAAATGCTGTACTTTCAGAGAAAATCACTTTCCTTTGATTCTGCCTTAAGCTACTTAAAAGCATTCACCAGCAACTCACATGCATTTCTCTGAAAGAGAAGCAGTCTGTTCCGACACTTCAATTCACTGTGCAAAGTGAATGGAGTGTTGCTTCACTTTCTAAATGCTGTACTTTCAGAGAAAATCACTTTCCATTGAAAGTGACTGAAGGTACTTACAAGCATTCACCAGCAAATCGCATGAGTTTCTCTGAAACAGAAGCAGTCTGTTCCAACACTTCAATTCACTGTGCGAAGTGAATGGAGTGTTGCTTCACTTTCTAATGGCTGTACTTTCAGAGAAAATCACTTCCCTTTGAAAGTGCCTTAAACTACTTACAAGTATTCACCAGCAACTCACATGAGTTTCTCTGAAAGAGAGGCAGTCTGTTCCAACACTTCAATTCACTGTGCAAAGTGAATGGAGTGTTGCTTCACTTTCTAAATGCTGTACTTACAGAGAAAATCACTTTCCTTTGAAACTGCCTTAAGCTACTTACAAGCGTTCACCAGCAACTAACAAGTTTTATGAGAGAAGCAGTCTGTTCCAACAGTTCAATTCACAGTGCGAAGTGAATGCGATGTTGTTTCACTTTCTAAATGCTGTACTTTCAGAGAAAATCACTTTCCTTTGAAAATGCCTTAAACTACTTACGAGCATTCACCAGCAACTCACATGCATTTCTCTGAAAGAGAAGCAGTCTGTTCCAACACTTCAATTCACTGTGCGAAGTGAGTGGAGTGTTGCTTCACTTTCTAAATGCTGTACTTTCAGAGAAAATCACTTTCCTTTGAAAGTGCTTTAAGCTAATTATAAGCATTCACAAGAAACTCACATGCATTTCTCTGAAAGAAAAGCAGTCTGTTCCAACACTGCAATTCACTGTGCGAAGTGAATGGAGTGTTACTTCACTTTCTAAATGCGATAGTTACCGAGATAATCACTTTTTTTGAAACTCCGTTAAACTACTTACAAGCATTTAGAAGAAACATACATTCGTTTTTCTGAAAGAGAAGCAGTCTGTCCCAACATTTCAATTCACAGTGCAAAGAGCATGGAGTGGTGCTTCACTTTCTAAATGCTGTACTTTCAGAGAAAATCACTCTTCCTTGAAAATGCCTTAAGTTACTTACAAGCATTGACCAGCAACTCACATGTTTCTCTGAAAGAGAGGAAGTCTGTTCCAACACTTCAATTCACTGTGCGAAGTGAATGGAGTCTTGCTTCACTTTCTAATTGCTGTACTTTCAGAGAAAATCACTTCCCTTTGAAAGTGCCTTAAACTACTTACAAGCATTCACCAGGAAATCACAAGCGTTTCTCTGACAGTGAAGCAGTCTGTTCAAACACGTCAATTCTCTGTGCGAAGTGAATGGAGTGTTGTTTCACTTTATAAATGCTGTACTTTCAGAGAAAATCACTTTCTTTGAAAATGCCTTAAGCTAATTACAAGCATTCACAAGAAAATCACATGCATTTCTCTGACAGAGAAGTAGTCTGTTCCAACACTTCAATTCACTGTGCGAAATGAATGGAGTGTTGCTTCACTTTCTAAATGCTGTACTTTCAGAGAAAATCACTTTCCTTTGAAACTGCCTTAAGCTACTTACAAGCATTCACCAGCAAATCACAAGCGTTTCTCAGACAGAGAAGCAGTCTGTTCAAACACTTCAATTCTCTGTGCGAAGTGAATGGAGTGTTGCTTCACTTTCTAAATGCTGTACTTTCAGAGAAAATCACATTCTTTGAAAGTGCCTTAAGCTAATTACAAGCATTCACAAGAAAATCACATGCATTTCTCTGAAAGAGAAGTAGTCTCTTCCAACACTTCAATTCACTGTGCGAAGTGAATGGAGTTTTGCTTCACTTACTAAATGCTGTACTTTCAGAGAAAATCACTTTTTTTGAAAGTGCCTTAAACTACTTACAAGCATTCACCAGCAACTCACATGAGTTTCTCTGAAAGACAAGCAGTGTGTTCCAACACTTCAATTCACTGTTCAAAGTGAATGAAGTATTGCTTCACTTTCTAAATGCTGTACTTACAGAGAAAATCACTTTCCTTTGAAACTGCCTTAAGCTACTTACAAGCATTCACCAGCAACTCACATGAGTTTCTCTGAAAGAGAAGCAGTCTGTTCCAACACTTCAATTCACTGTGCGAAGTGAATGGAGTGTTGCTTCACTTTCTAAATGCTGTAATTTCAGAGAAAATCACTTTCCTTTGAACGTGCCTTAAGCTACTTACAAGTATTCACCAGCAACTCACATGAGTTTCCCGTAAAGAGAAGCAGTCTGTTCCAACACTTCAATTCACAGTGCAAAGTGAATGGAGTGTTGCTTCACTTTCTAAATGCTGCACTTTCAGAGAAAATCACTTTCCTTTGAAACTGCCTTAAACTACTTACATCATTCACCAGCAACTCACATGAGTTTCTCTGAAAGAGAAGCAGTCTGTTCCAACTCTTCAATTCACTGTGTGAAGTGAATGGAGTGTTGTGTCACTTTCTAAATGCTGTACTTTCAGAGAAAATCACTCTACTTTCAAAGTACCTTAATCTACTTACAAGCATTCACCAGCAACTCACATGAGTTTCTCTGAAAGATAAGCAGTCTGTTCCAACATTTCAATTCACTGTGCGAAGTGAATGTGTTGTTGTTTCACTTTCTAAATGCTATACTTTCAGAGAAAACCACTTTCCTTTGAAACTGCCTTAAGCTACCTACAAGCATTCACCACCAACTCACATACATTTCTCTGAAAGAGAAGCAGTCTGTTCCAACACTTCAATTCACTGTGTGAAGTGAATGGAGTGTTTCTTCACTTTCTAAATGCTGTACTTTCAGAGAAAATCACTTTCCTTTGAAACTGCCTTAAACTACTTACAAGCATTCACCAGCAACTCACATGCATTTCTCTGAAAGAGAAGCAGTCTGTTCCAACACTTCAATTCACTGTGTGAAGTGAATGAAGTGTTTCGTCACGTTCTAAATGCTGTACTTTCAGAGAAAATCACTTTCCTTTGAAACTGCCTTAAGTTACTTACAAGCATTCACCAGCAACTCACATGAGTTTCTCTGAAAGAGAAGCTTTCTGTTCCAACACTTCAATTCACTGGGCGAATGGAATGTGCTGTTGTTTCACTTTCTAAATGCTGTACTTTCAGAGAAAATCACTCTTCTTTGTAAGTGCCTTAAACTACTTACAAGCATTCACCAACAACTCTCATGCATTACTCTGAAAGTGAAGCAGTCTGTTCCAACACTTCAATTCACTGTTCGAAGTGAGTGGAGTGTTGCTTCACTTTCAAAATGCTGTGCTTTCAGTGAAAATCACTTTCCTTTGAAACTTTCTTAAGCTACTTACTAGAATTCAACAGCAAATCACATGCATTTCTCTGAAAGAGAAGCAGTCTGTTCCAACACTTCAATTCACTGTGCGAAGTGAATGGAGAGTTGCTTCACTTTCTAAATGCTGTACTTTCAGAGAAAATCACTTTCCTTTGAAACTGCCTTAAGCTACTTACAAGCATTCACCAGCAACTCACATGCGTTTCTCTGAAAGAGAAGCAGTCTGTTCCAACTCTTCAATATACTGTGCGAAGTGAATGTGTTGTTGTTTCAAATTCTAAATGCTGTATTTTCAGAGAAAATCACTTTCCTTTGATACTGCCTTAAGCTACTTACAAGCATTCACAAGAAACTCACATGCGTTTCTCTGAAAGAGAAGCAGTCTGGTCCAACACTTCAATTCACTGTGCGAAGTGAATGGAGTGTTGCTTCACTTTCTAAATGCTGTACTTTCAGAGAAAATCACTTTCCTTTGAAAGTGCCTTAAGCTACTTACAAGCATTCACCAGCACCTCATATGAGTTTCTCTGAAAGAGAAGCAGTCTGTTTCAACACTTCAATTCACTGTGCGAAGTGAATAGAGCGTTGCTTCACTTTCTAAATGCTGTACTTTCAGAGAAAATCACTTTCCTTTGAAAGTGCCTTAAGCTATTTACAGGCATTCACCAACAACTCAAATGATATTCTTGGAAAGAGAAGCAGACTGTCCCAACACTTCAATTCACTGTGCGAAGTGAATGGAGTGTAGCCTCACTTTCGAAATGCTGTAGTTACAGAGATAATCACTTTCTTTGAAACTGCCTTAAGCTACATACAAGCATTCACCAGCAAAACACATGAGTTTTTCTGAAAGAGAAGCAGTTTGTTCCAACACTTCAATTCACTGTGCAAAGTGAATGGAGTGTTGCTTCACTTTCTACATGCTATACTTTCAGAGAAAATCACTTTCCTTTGAAACTGCCTTAAGCTACTTGCAAGCAGTCATCAGCAACTCACATGAGTTTCTCTGAAAGACAGGCAGTCTGTTCCAACACTTCAATTCACTGTGCGAAGTGAACGGAGTGTTTCTTCACTTTCTAAATGCTGTACTTTCAGAGAAAATCACTTTCCTTTGAAACTGCCTTAAGCTACTTACAAGCATTCACCAGCAACTCACATGAGTTTCTCTGAGAGAGAAGCAGTCTGTTCCAACACTTCAATTCACTGTGCGAATTGAATGGAATGTTGCTTCACTTTCTAAATGCTGTACTTTCAGAGAAAATCACTTTCCTTTAAAGTGCCTTAAGCTAATTACAAGCATTCACCACCAACTCACAATTATTTCTCTGAAAGAGAAGCATTCTGTTCCAACACTTCAATTCACTGTGCGACGTGAATGGAGTGTTGCTTGACTTTCTAAATGGTGTACGTTCAGAGAAAATCGCTTTCCTTTTAGAGTGCCTTAATCTAATTACAAGCATTCACAAGAAACTCACATGCATTTCTCTGAAGAAAAGCAGTCTGTTCCAACACTTTAATTTACTGAGCGAAGTGATTGGTGTGTTGCCTCACTTTCTAAATGCTGTAGTTACAGAGATAATCACTTATCTTTGAAAGTGCCTTAAGCTACTTACAGGCATTCACCAGAAACTCACATGCATTTCTCTGAAAGAGAAGCAATCTGTTCCAACACTTCAATTCCATGTCCGAAGTGAATGGAGTGTTGCTTCACTTTCTAAATGCTGTACTCTCAGAGAAAATCCCTTTCCTTTGAAAGTGCCTTAAGCTACTTACAAGCATTCACCAGCAACTCACATGAGCTTCTCTGAAAGAGAAGCAGTCTGTTCCAACACTTCTATTCACTGTGCGAAGTGAATGTGTTGTTCTTTCACTTTCTAAATGCTGTATTTTCAGAGAAAATCACTTTCCTTTGATACTGCCTTAAGCTACTTACAAGCATTCACAAGAAACTCACATGCGTTTCTCTGAAAGAGAAGCAGTCTGTTCCAACACTTCAATTCACTGTGCGAAGTGAATGGAGTGTTGCTTCACTTTCTAAATGCTGTACTTTCAGAGAAAATCACTTTCCTTTGAAAGTGCCTTAAACTACTTACAAGCATTCACCAGCAACTCACATGAGTTTCTCTGAAAGAGAAGCAGTCTGTTCCAACACTTCTATTAACTGTGCGAAGTGAATGTGTTGTTCTTTCACTTTCTAAATGCTGTATTTTCAGAGAAAATCACTTTCCTTTGAAAGTGCCTTAAGCTACTTACAAGCATTCACCAGCAACTCACATGAGTTTCTCTGAAAGAGAAGCAGTCTGTTCCAACACTTCAATTCACCATTCAAAGTGAATGGAGTGATGCTTCACTTTCTAAATGCTGTACTTTCAGAGAAAATCACTTTCCTTTAAAACTGCCTTAAACTACTTACAAGCATTCACCAGCAATTCACATGAGTTTCTCTGAAAGAGAAGCAGTCTGTTCCAACTCTTCAATTCACTGTGAGAAGTGAATGGAGTGTTACTTCACTTTCTAAATGCTGTAGTTATAGAGATAATCACTTATTTTTGAAAGTGCCTTAAGCCACTTACAAGCATTCACCAGCAACTCACATGACTTTCTCTGAAAGAGAAGCTGTCTGTTCCAACACTTCAATTCACTGTCCGAAGTGAATAGAGTGTTGCTTCACTTACTAAATGCTGTACTTTCTGAAAAAATCACTTTCCTTTGAAAGTGCCTTAAGGTACTTACAAGCATTCACCAGCAAATCACATGAGTTTCTCTGAAAGAGATGCAGTCTGTTCCAACACTTCAATTCACTGTGCGAAGTGAATGGAGTGTTGATTCACTTTCTAAATGCTGTACTTTCAGAGAAAATCACTTTCCTTTGAAACTGCCCTAAGTTACTTACAAGCATTCATCAGCAACTCACATGAGTTTCTCTGAAAGAGACGCAGTCTGTTAAAACACTTCAATTCACTATGCGATGTGAACGGAGTGTTGCTTCACTTTCTAAATGCTGTACTTTCAGAGAAAATCATTTTCCTTTGAAAGTGCCTTAAGCTACTTACAAGCATTTTGTAGAAACTCACATGCGTTTCTCTGAAAGAGAAGCAGTCTGTTCCAACACTTCAATTCACTGTGCGAATTGAATGGAGTGTTGCTTCACTTTCTAAATGCTGTACTTTCAGAGAAAATCACTCTCTTTGAAATTGCCTTAAGCTAATTACAAGCATTCACATGCAAATCACATGCATTTCTCTGAAAGAAAAGAATTCTATTCCAACACTTCAATTCACTGTGCGAAGTGAATGGATTTTTGCCTCACTTTCTAAATGCTGTAGTTACAGAGATAATCACTTATCTTTGAAAGTGCCTTAAGCTACTTGCAAGCATTCACCAGCAACTCACATGAGTTTCTCTGAAAGAGAAGCTGTCTGTTCCAACACTTCAATTCACTGTGTGAAGTGAATAGAGTGTTACTTCACTTTCTAAATGCTGTACTTTCAGAGAAAATCACTTTCTTTGAAAATGCCTTAAGCTTCTTACAAGCATACACCAGCAAATCACATGAGTTTCTCTGAAAGAGATGCAGTCTGTTCCAACACTTCAATTCACTGTCTGAAGTGAATGGAGTGTTGCTTCACTTTCTAAATGCTGTAGTTACAGAGATAATCACTTTCCTTTGAAAGTGCTTTAAGCTACTTACAAGCATTCACCTTCATATCACATGCGTTTCTCTGAAAGAGAAGCAGTCTGTTCCAACACTTCAATTCACTCTGCGAAGTGACTGGAGTGTTGCTTCTCTTTCTAAATGCTGTCCTTTCAGAGAAAATCACTTTACTTTGAAACTCCCTTAAGCTAATTACAAGCATTCACCAGCAACTCACATGAGTTTCTCTGAAAGAGAAGCAGTATGTTGCAACATTTCAATTCACTGTGCGAAGTGAATGGAGTGTTTATTCACTTTCTAAATGCTGTACTTTCAGAGAAAATCACTTTCCTTTGAAAGTGCCTTACGCTAATTAGAAGCATTCACCAGCAAAACACATGAGTTTCTCCTAAAGGGAAGCAGTCTGTTCCAACACTACAATTCATTGTCCAAAGTGAATGGAGTCTTGCTTCACTTTCTAAATGCTGTAGTTACAGAGAAAAACACTTTCCTTTGAAAGTGCCTTAATCTACTTACAAGCTTTCGCCAGCAACACACATGCATTTCTCTGAAAGACAAGCAGTCTGTTCCAACACTTCAATTCACTGTGCGAAGTGAATGGAGTGTTGCTTCACATTCTAAATGCTGTACTTTTAGAGAAAATCACTTTCCTTTTAAAGTGCCTTAAGCTACTTACAAGCATTTTGTAGAAACTCACATGCGTTTCTCTGAAAGAGAAGAAGTCTGTCCCTGGTGCAGGAGAATTATCTGTATTCTGTCAATCATATTTTAATAAAACTCTGATTGGCCAGGCAGGCAGTATAGGCGGGAAAGCCAGACAAGAAGTAGGGGTGGAGCAAAGAGACTGGGAGTATTCTGGAAGCCGAAGCTCTCTCTCAGCCATTCCTGTACAGACCACCGAAGAGGCAGCATGTAACTTGCCCAGCAGAGAAAGGTACGGAGCCATTATGGCTAACATAGATGAGAATAATGGGATAATATAAGTTATAAGAGTTAACAAGAAGCCTGACCTAATGAGCCAATCAGTTTATAACCTTATGGAGTCTTGTGTGTGATTTTCTCTTTGGGATTTGCCGGCTGTTGGGGTACCGGGCAGACGGAAACCCCAACAAGCCGGCCCTCATGTTACATATGGCGCCCAGACGTGGATAACTGAATCCACAGAAAGCCTGAGAAAGCTTGGAAAAGAATAGAGTAAAGCATGGCTTCTTGGTGGCAGCAATTTCTCGGGTCTGCTCTGCTTGCTAGAGGCAAGCAAGTGCCCTCATCTAAGAGAGGCTTCCTGACTCAGCTTTAGTTGCAAAACCTTGCAGCTCTTTTAAGAGGTCCTGCTGTGAAGCACTTAAATGGTGTTGATGAAAAGCTGAACGCATGCTTTTCAGGTTTTCAGCAGTAGCAGGAAAAAAGCTGCGCTGTTTTAAAATGCCGGCTTTCTGGGCTGTCCTGTCAGGGCAATCTCTGACTCTTTCAGACAGGCAGTCCTACTGAGTGTGGTCTGTGAGCAGAATGCTCCAGCTTACTTGCTAACAAGGACCTTGAAACGCCATAGAGTTGTGGCAACAAAAATGGCTACAGCCAGTACCTCCGCAGAGGCTGGAAAGTTAAGGATCTAGCCTTCAAAGCCACGGCTTTCCGCATTGCTTTGTAAATTAAAGGCTCATGTGGTCAAAAAAGAGAGATATACAGTAAAGAGAGATTCAAAGAGAAAGAAAACCTCTAAATGGTTTACAGTATGTTAAAAATATATGCAGGCTAAAGGTTAAAGTCTTTAAAAATAAAAAAGAAAGAAAGGGAAAAATAGGGTGTGGTGGTACACACCTTTAATCCCAATGTCTGAAAGGCAGAGGCATATTGACCTCTGTGACTTCAAGGGACAGAGGTAGAGATTGACCTCTATGACTTCAAGGTGTGGTAGCACACGCCTTTAATCCCAATGCCTGGAAGACAGAGATAGACAGATCTCTGAGTTCAGTTCAGAGTGTGGTAGCATACACCTTTGAGCCAGGCACTGGGGACACAGAGACCGAGGGATCTCTGTGAATTCAAGGACAGCCTGGTCTACAGAGTTATTCCAGGACAAAGATACACAGAGGACCTGTCTCAAAAAGTTAAAAGTAAAAATAAAAGAAATAGAGGTTGAAATAAAGCTACATAAAGATGAAAAATACACAGAGAATCTTGATACTGTATGCTATTATGCTCTCTTTAAATTGTTTGAATGCTGAGGAAGGAGAAACAGCTGCTAAAAGACTTTTGTTTATAAATGCTGCAGAATTAATATAAGGTAGACATTTTGAAAATACCTTGGCTTCAAAACTGAAGTCAAAAGGTATGTTACTTTGGGGAAGAGATTTTGCTTTTGTTTCCACAGAAAATGAGAGGCTATGGATTCATTCTGAATTAAGAAAAATCAGTTTTTATCAAGGGAGGCCACCTGAAAAATCTCTGACAGGAACAGATGACACAGATGTCTAAATTCTACATCCAAAACAGATTCAAGACTGTCGCCTGAGATGATCGAGACTCACAGGATACTCCAGTCAGGACTTGAATTATAACTCTAAGTTTCCTTTAGGTCCCCATAAGATCATCAGCGCCCCCAACCAGCAGGAAGTAGCCTGAAATACTACGCCCACATTCCCAACAAATGGACTAGGGGTATTTTTCTTTGTTTAAAAAAAAAAAGAGGGAAATGGTGCAGGAGAATTATCTGTATTCTGTCAATCATATTTTAATAAAACGCTGATTGGCCAGGCAGGCAGTATAGGCGGGAAAGCCAGACAGGAAGTAGGGGTGGAGCAAAGAGACTGGGAGTATTCTGGAAGCAGAAGCTCTCTCTCAGCCATTCCTGTACAGACCACCGAAGAGGCAGCATGTAACTTGCCCAGCAGAGAAAGGTACGGAGCCATTATGGCTAACATAGATGAGAATAATGGGATAATATAAGTTATAAGAGTTAACAAGAAGCCTGACCTAATGAGCCAATCAGTTTATAACCTTATGGAGTCTTGTGTGTGATTTTCTTTGGGCTGGCCGGCTGTTGGGGTACTGGGCAGGACAGAAACCCCAACAAGCCGGTCCCTCATGTTACATGTCCCAACATTTCAATTCACTGTGCGAAGAGAATGGAGTGTTGCTTCACTTTCTAAATGCTGTCCTTTCAGAGAAAATCACTTTCCTTTGAAAGTGCCTTAAGCTACTCACATGCATTTACCAGCAACTCACATGCATTTCTCTGAAAGAGAAGCAATCTGTTCCAACACTTCAATTCACTGTGCGAAGTGAATGGAGTGTTGCTTCACTTTCTAAATGCTGTCTATTCAGAGAAAATCACTTTCGTTTGAAAGTTCCTTAAGATACTTGCATGCATTCACCAGCAACTCACGTGCATTTCTCTGAAAGAGAAGCAGTCTATTCCAACACTTCAATTCACTGTGCGAAGTGAATGGAGTGTTGCTTCACTTTCTAAATGCTGTACTTTCAGAGAAAATCACTTTCCTTTGAAACTGCCTTAAGCTACTTAACAAGCATTCACCAGCAACTTACATGAGTTTCTCTGAAAGAGAAGCAGTCTGTTCCAACACTTCAATTCACTGTGGGAAGTGAATGGAGTGTTGCTTCACTTTCTAAATGCTCTCTCTTTAGAGAATATCACCTTCTTTTGAAACTGCCTTAAGCTACTTACAAGCATTCACAAGAAACTGACATCTGTTTCTCTGAAAGAGAAGCAGTCTGTTCCAACACTTCAATTCACTGTGCGAAGTGAATGGAGTGTTGTTTCACTTTCTAAATGCTGTCCTTTCAGAGAAAATCACTTTCCTTTGAAAGTGCCTTAAGCTACTTACAAGCATTCACAAGAAACTCACATGCATTTCTCTGAAAGAGAAGCAGTCTGTTCCAACACTTCAATTTATTGTGCGAAGTGAATGGAGTGTTGCTTCACTTTCTAAATGCTGTCCTTTTAGAGAATGTCACTCTCTTTTGAAACTGCCTGAAGCGACTTACAAGCATTCAAAAGAAACTAACATCTGTTTCTTTGAAAGAGAAAGTCAGTTCCAACACTTCAATTCACTGTGCGAAGTGAATGGAGTGTTGCTTCACTTTCTAAGTGCTGTACTTTCAGAGAAAATCATTTTCTTTGAAAGTGCCTTAAGCTACTTACAAGCATTCACCTGAAAATCACATGAGTTTCTCTGAAAGAGAAGAAGTCTGTTCCAACACTTCAATTCACTGGGCAAAGTGAATGGAGTGTTGATTCACTTTCTAAATGCTGTACTTTCAGAGAAAATCACTTTCCTTTGAAACTGCCTTAAGCTACTAACAAGCATTCACCAGCAACTCACATGAGTTTCTCTGAAGTAGAAGCAGTCTGATCCAACACTTCAATTCAATGTGCGAAGTGAATGGAGTGTTGCATCACTTTCTAAATGCTGTACATTCAGAGAAAATCACTTTCCCTTCAAAGTACCTTAAGCTACAAACAAGCACTCACCAGCAACTCACTTGAGTTTCTCTGAAAGAGAAGCAGTCTGTTCCAACACTTCAATTCACTGTGGGAAGTGAATGTGATGTTGTTTCACTTTCTAAATGCTGTACTTTCAGAGAAAATCACTTTCCTTTGAAACTGCCTTAAGCTACTTGCAAGCATTCTCCAGCAACTCACATGCATTTCTCTGAAAGGGAAGGAGTCTGTTCCAACACTTCAATTCACTGGGCAAAGTGAATGGAGTGTTGCTTCACTTTCTAAATGCTGTACTTTCAGAGAAAATCACTTTCCTTTGAAAGTGCCTTAAGCTACTTACAAGCATTCACGAGCAACTCAGAATCATTTTTCTGAAAGAGAAGCAGTCTGTTCCAACACTTCAATTCACTGTGCGAAGTGAATGGAGGGTTGCTTCACTTTCAAAATACTGTTCTTTCAGAAAAAATCACTTTCCTTTTAAAGTGCCTTAAGCTACTTACAAGCATTCCCCAGCAACTCACATGAGTTTCTCTGAAAGGGAAGCAGTCTGTTCCAACACTTCAATTCACTGTGCGAAGTGAATGGAGTGTTGCTTCACTTTCTAAATGCTGTACTTTCAGAGAAAATCACTTTCCTTTGAAAGTGCCTTAAGCTACTTACAAGCATTCACCAGCAACTCACATGAGTTTCTTTGAAAGAGAAGCAGTCTGTTCCAACACTTCAATTCACTGTGCAAAGTGAATGTGTTGTTGTTTCACTTTCTAAATGCTGTACTTTCAGAGATAATCACTTTCCTTTGAAACTGCCTTAAGCTACTTACAAGCATTCACCAGCAACTCACATGCATTTCTCTGAAAAAAAGCAGTCTATTCCAACACTTCAATTCACTGTGCGAAGTGAATGAAGTGTTTCTTCACTTTGTAAATGCTGTAGTTACAGAGATAATCACTTTCTATTGAAACTGACTTAAGGTACTTACAAGCATTCACCAGCAACTCACATGCGTTTCTCTGAAAGAGAAGCATTCTTTTCCATCAATACAATTCACTGTGCGAGGTGAATGGAGTGTTCCTTCACTTTCTAAGTGCTGTACTTTCAGCGAAAATCATTTTCTTTGAAAGTGCCTTAAGCTACTTACAAGCATTCACCTGCAACTCATATGAGTTTCTCTGAAAGAGAAGCAGTCTGTTCCAACAATTCAATTCACTGGGCAAAGTGAATGGAGTGTTGATTCACATTCTAAATGCTGTACTTTCAGAGAAAATCACTTTCCTTTGAAACTGCCTTAAGCTACTAATAAGCATTCACCAGCAACTCACATGAGTTTCTCTGAAATAGAAGCAGTCTGTTCCAACACTTCAATTCAATGTGCAAAGTGAATGGAGTGTTGCTTCACTTTCTAAATGCTGTACTTTCAGAGAAAATCACTTTCCTTTCAAAGTACCTTAAGCTACAAACAAGCATTCACCAGCAACTCACTTGAGTTTCTCTGAAAGAGAAGCAGTCTGTTCCAACACTTCAATTCACTGTGCGAAGTGAATGTGTTGTTGTTTCACTTTCTAAATGCCGTACTTTCAGAGAATATCACTTTCCGTTGAAACTGCCTTAAGCTACTTGCAAGCATTCTCCAGGAACTCTCATGCTTTCTCTGAAAGAGAAGGAGTCTGTTCCAACACTTCAATTCACTGGGCAAAGTGAATGGAGTGTTGCTTCACTTTTTAAATGCTGTACTTTCAGAGAAAATCACTGTCCTTTGAAACTGCCTTAAGCTACTTACAAGCATTCACAAGCAATTCACATGCATTTCTCTGAAAGAGAAGCAGTCTGTTCCAACACTTCAATTCACTGTGCAAAGTGAATGGAGTGTTGCTTCACTTTCTAAATGCTGTCCTTTCAGAGAAAATCACTTTCCTTTGAAACAGCCTTAAGCTACCTACAAGCATTCAACAGCAACTCACATGCATTTCTCTGAAAGAGAAGCAGTCTGTTCCAACACTTCAATTCACTGTGCGAAGTGAATGGAGTGTTGCTTCAATTTCTAAATGCTGTACTTTCAGAGAAAATCACTTTCTTTGAAAGTGCCTTAACATAATTATAAGCATTTACAAGAAATTCACATACATTTCTCTGAAAGAGAAGCAGTCTGTTCCAACACTTCAATTCACTGTGCGAAGTGAATGGAGGGTTGCATCACTTTTTAAATGCTGTACTTTCAGAGAAAATCACTTTCCTTTGAAACTGCCTTAAGCTAATTACAAGCATTCACCAGCAACTCACATGAGTTTCTCTGAAAGATTAGCAGTCTGTTCCAACACTTCAATTCACTGTGCGAAGTGAATTGTGTTGTTGTTTCACTTTCTCAATGCTGTATTTTCAGAAAAAATCACTTTCCTTTGATTCTGCCTTAAGGTACATACAAGCATTCACAAGAAACTCACATGCGTTTCTCTGAAAGAGAAGCAGTCTGTTCCAACACTTCAATTCACTGTGCGAAGTGAATGGAGTGTTGCTTCACTTTCTAAATGCTGTACTCTCAGAGAAAATCACTTTCTTTGAAAGTGCCTTAACATAATTATAAGCATTCACAAGAAACTCACATGCATTTCTATGAAAGGGAGGAAGTCTGTTCATACACTTCAATTCACTGTGCGAAGTGAATGGAGTGTTTCTTCACTTTCTAAATGCTGTACTTTCAGAGAAAATTACTTTCCTTTAAAAGTGCCTTAAGCTACTTACAAGCATTCACCTGCAACTCACATGAGTTTCTGTGAAAAAGAAGCAGTCTGTTCCAACACTTCAATTCACTGTACGAAGTGAATGGAGTGTTGCTTCACTTTCAAAATGCTGTACTTTCAGAGAAAATCACTTTCCCTTGAAAGTGCCTTAAGCTAATTATAAGCATTCACAAGAAATTCACATGCATTTCTCTGAAAGAGAAGCAGTCTCTTCCAACACTTCAATTCACGCTGAGAAGTGAATGTGTTGTTGTTTCACTTTCTAAATGCTGTACTTTCAGAGAAAAACACTTTCCTTTGAAACTGCCTTAAGCTACTTACAAGCATTCACCAGCAACTTACATGAGTTTCTCTGAAAGAGACGCAGTCTGTTCCAACACTTCAATTCACTGTGCGAAGTGAATGGAGTGTTGCTTCACATTCTAATTGCTGTACTTTCAGAGAAAATCACTATCCTTTGAAACTGCCTTAAGCTTCTTTCAAGCATTCACCAGAAACTCACAATCATTTTTCTGAAAGAGAAGCAGTCTGTTCCAACACTTCAATTCACTGTGCGAAGTGAAGTTGCTTCAGTTTCTAAATGCTGTACTTTCAGAGAAAATCACTTTCCTTTGAAACAGCCTTAAACTACTTACAAGCATTCACCAGTAACTCACATGCATTTCTCTGAAAGAGAAGCAGTCTGTTCCAACACTTCAATTCATTGTTCGAAGTGAATGGAGTGTTGCTTTACTTTCTAAATGCTGTAGTTACAGAGAAAATCACTTTCCTTAAAGTGCCTTAAGCTACATAAAAGCATTCACAAGAATCTCACATGCGTTTCTCTGAAGGAGAAGCAGTCTGTTCCTACACTTCAATTCACTGTGCGAAGTGAATGGAGTGTTGCTTCACTTTCTAAATGCTGTACTCTCAGAGAAAATCACTTTCCTTTCAATGTACCTTAAGCTATTTACAAGCATTCACCAGCAACTCACATGAGTTTCTCTAAAAGAGAAGCAGTCTGTTCCAACATTTCAATTCACTCTGAGAAGTGAATGTGTTGTTGTTTCACTTTCTAAATGCTGTACTTTCAGAGAAAATCACTTTCCTTTGAAACTGCCTTAAGCTACTTACAAGCATTCACCAGCAACTTACATGAGTTTCTCTGAAAGAGAAGCAGTCTGTTCCAACACTTCAATTCACTGTGCGAAGTGAATGGAGTGTTGCTTCACATTCTAAATGCTGTACTTTCAGAGAAAACCACTTTCCTTTGAAACAGACTTAAGCTTCTTACAAGCATTCACCAGAAACTCACAATCATTTTTCTGAAAGAGAAGCAGTCTGTTCCAACACTTCAATTCACTGTGCGAAGTGAATGGAGGTTTGCTTCACTTTCAAAATGCTGTAATTTCAGAGAAAACCACTTTCCCTTGAAAGTGCCTTAAGCTAATTATAACCATTCACAAGAAACTCACATGCATTTCTCTGAAAGAGAGGCAATCTGTTCCAACACTTCAATTCATTGTGCGAAGTGAATGGAGTGTTGCTTCATTTTCTAAATGCTGTACTTTCAGAGAAAATCACTTTCCTATGAAACTGCCTTAAGCTACTTACAAGCATTCCCCAGCAACTCACATGAGTTTCTCTGAAAGAGAAGCATTCTGTTCCAACACTTCAATTCACTCTGATAAGTGAATGTGTTGTTGTTTCACTTTCTAAATGCTGTACTTTCAGAGAAAATCACTTTCCTTTGAAACTGCCTTAAGCTATTTACAAGCATTCCCCAGCAACTCACATGAGTTTCTCTTAAAGAGAAGCAGTCTGTTCCAAGACTTCAATTCACTGTGCGAAGTGAATGGAGTGTTGCGTCACTTTCTAAATGCTGTACTTTCAGAGAAAATCACTTTCCTTTGAAAGTGCCTTAAGCTACTTAAAAGCATTCACCAGCAACTCATAATCGTTTTTCTGAAAGAGAAGCAGTCTGTTCCAACATTTCAATTCACTGTGCGAAGTGAATGGAGTGTTGCTTCACTTTCTAAATGCTGTACTTTTAGCAAAATCACTTTCCTTTGAAATTGCCTTAAGCTACTCACAAGCATTCACCAGCAACTCACTTGCATTTCTCTGAAAGAGAAGCAGTCTGTTCCAACACTTCAATTCACTGTACGAAGAGATTGGAGTGTTGCTTCACTTTCTAAATGCTGTAGTTACAGAGAAAATCACTTTCCTTTGAAACTGCCTTAAGCTACTTACAAGCATTCCCCAGCAACTCACATGAGTTTCTCTTAAAGAGAAGCAGTCTGTTCCAACACTTCAATACATTGTGTGAAGTGAATGGAGTGCTGCTTCACGTTCTAAATGCTGTACTTTCAGAGAAAATCTCTTTCCTTTGAAACTGCCTTAAGCTACTTACAAGCATTCACCAGCAACTCACATGAGTTTCTCTGAAAGAGAAGCAGTCTGTTCCAACACTTCAATTCATTGTTCGAATTGAATGGAGTATTGCGTCACTTTCTAAATGCTGTACCTTCAGAGAAAATCACTTTCCTTTCAAAGAACATTAAGCTACTTACAAGCCTTCACCAGCAACTCACAATCATTATTCTGAAAGAGAAGCAGTCTGTTCCAACACTTCAATTCACTGTGTGAAGTGAATGGAGGGTTGCTTCACTTTCAAAAGGCTGTACTTTCAGAGAAAATCACTTTCCTTTGAAAGTGCCTTAAGATACGATCAAGCATTCCCCAGCAACTCACATGCATTTCTCTGAAAGAGAAGTAGTCTGTTCCAAAACTTCAATTGACTGTGTGAAGTGAATGGAGTGTTGCTTCACTTTCTAAATGTTGTACTTTCAGAGAAAATCACTTTCCTTTGAAAGTGCCTTAAGCTAATAATAAGCATTCACAAGAAACTCACATGCATTTCTCTGAAAGAAAAGCAGTCTGTTCCAACACTTCAATTCACTGTGCGAAGTGAATGGAGTGTTGTGTCTCTTTCTAAATGCTGTACTTTCAGAGAAAATCCCTTTCCTTTGAAAATGCCTTAAGCTACTTACAAGCATTCACCAGCAACTCACATGAGTTTCTCTGAAAGAGAAGCATTCTGTTCCAACTCTACAATTCACTGTGCGAAGTGAATGTGTTGTTGTTTCACTTTCTAAATGCTGTACTTTCAGAAAAAATCACTTTCCTTTGAAACAGCCTTAAGCTACTTACAACATATACCAGCAACATACATGAGTTTCTCTGAAAGAGAAGCAGTCTGTTCCAACACTTCAATTCACTGTGCGAAGTAAATGGAGTGTTGCGTCACATTCTAACTGCTGTACTTTCAGAGAAAATCACTTTCCTTTGAAACTGCCTTAAGCTACTTACAAGCACTCACCAGCAACTCACATGAATTTCTATGACAGAGAAGCAGTCTGTTCCAACACTTCAATTCACTGTGCGACGTGAATGGAGTGTTGTGTCACTTTCTAAATGCTGTACTTTCAGAGAAAATCACTTTCCTTTCAAAGTACATTAAGCTACTTACAAGCATTCACCAGCAACTCACAATCATTTTTCTGAAAGAGAAGCAGTCTGTTCCAACACTTCAATTCACTGTGCGAAGTGAATGTGTTGTTGTTTCATTTTCTAAATGCTGTACTTTCAGAGAAAATCACTTTCCTTTGAAACTGCCTTAAGCTTCTTACAAGCATTCACCAGCAACTCACATCAGTTTCTCTGAAAGAGAAGCAGTCTGTTCCAACACTTCAATTCACTGTGTGAAGTGAATGGAGTTTTGCGTGACATTCTAAATGCTGTACTTTCAGAGAAAATCACTTTCCTTTGAAAGTGCCTTAAGCTACATACAAGCATTCAAAAGAAACACACATCCATTTTTCTGAAAGAGAGGCAGTCTGTTCCAACACTTCAATTCACTGTGCGAAGTGAATGGAGTGTTGCTTCACTTTCTAAATGCTGTACTTTCAGAGAAAATCACTTTCCTTTGAAACTGCCTTAAGCTACTTACAAGCAATCACCAGCAACTCACATGCATTTCTCTGATAGAGAAGCAGTCTGTTCCAACACTTCAATTCACTGTGCGAAGTGAATGGAGTGTTGCTTCACTTTCTAAATGCTGTACTTTCAGAGAAAATCACTTTCCTTTGAAACTGTCTTCAGCTACTTACAAGCATTCACCAGCAACTCACATGAGTTTCTCTGAAAGAAAAGCAGTCTGTTCCAACACTTCATTTCATTGTGCGAAGTGAATGGAGTTTTGCTTCACTTTCTAAATGCTGTACTTTCAGAGAAAATCACTTTCCTTTCAAAGTACCTTAAGCTACAAACAAGCATTCACCAGCAACTCACATGGGTTTCTCTGAAAGAGAAGCATTCTGTTCCAACTCTACAATTCACTGTGCGAAGTGAATGTGTTGTTATTTCACTTTCTAAATGCTGTACTTTCAGACAAAATCACTTTCCTTTGAAACAGCCTTAAGCTATTTACAAGCATTCACCAGCAACGCACATGAGTTTTTCTGAAAGAGAAGCAGTCTGTTCCAACACTTCAATTCACTGTGCAAAGTGAATGGAGTGCTCCTTCACTTTCTAAATGCTGTACTTTCAGAGAAAATCACTTTCCTTTGAAACTGTCTTAAGCTACTTACAAGCTCTCACCAGCAACTCACATGAATTTCTATGACAGAGAAGCAGTCTGTTCCAACACTTCAATTCACTGTGCGAAGTGAATGGAGTGTTGTGTCACTTTCTAAATGCTGTACTTTCAGAGAAAATCACTTTCCTTTCAAAGTACATTAAGATACTTACAAGCATTCACCAGCAACTCACAATCATTTTTCTGAAAGAGAATCAGTCTGTTCCAACACTTCAATTCACTGTGTGAAGTGAATGTGTTGTTGTTTCATTTTCTAAATGCTGTACTTTTAGAGAAAATCACTTTCCTTTGAAACTTCCTTAAGCTTCTTACTAGCATTCAGCAGCAACTCACAACAGTTTCTCTGAAAGAGAAGAAGTCTGTTCCAACACTTCAATTCACTGTGCGAAGTGAATGGAGTTTTGCTTCACATTCTAAATGCTGTCCTTTCAGAGAAAAGCACTTTCCTTTGAAAGTGCCTTAAGCTACATGCAAGCATTCAAAAGAAACACACATCCATTTTTCTGTAAGAGAGGCAGTCTGTTCGAACACTTCAATTCACTGTGTGAAGTGAATGGATTGTTGCTTCACTTTCTAAATGCTGTACTTTCAGAGAAAATCATTTTCCTTTGAAAGTGCCTTAACCTACTTACAAGCATTCACCAGCAACTCACATGAGTTTCTCTGAAAGATAAGCAGTCTGTTCCAACATTTCAATTCACTGTGTGAAGTGAATGTGTTGTTGTTTCATTTTCAAAATGCTGTACTTTCAGAGAAAATCACTTTCTTTTGAAACTGCCTTAAGCTACTTACATGCATTCACCAGCAACTCACATGCATTTCTCTGAAAGAGAAACAGGCTGTTCCAACACTTCAATTTACTGTGCGAAGTGAATGGAGTGTTGCTTCACTTTCTAAATGCTGTACTTTCAGAGAAAATCACTTTCCTTTGAAACGGCCTCAAGCTACTTACAAGCATTCACCAGCAAATCACATGCATTTCTCTGAAAGAGAAGCAGTCTGTTCCAACACTTCAATTCACTGTGGGAAGTGAATGTGTTGTTGTTTCATTTTCTAAATGCTGTACTTTCAGAGAAAATCTCTTTCCTTTGAAACTGCCTCAAGCTTCTAACAAGCATTCACCAGCAGCTCACATCAGTTTCTCTGAAAGAGAAGCTGTCTGTTCCAACATTTCAATTCATTGTGCGAAGTGAATGGAGTGTTGTTTCACGTTCTAAATGCTGTACTTTCAGAGAAAATCACTTTCCTTTCAAAGTACCTTAAGCTACAAATAAGCATTCACCAGCAACTCACATGAGTTTCTCTGAAAGTGAAGCAGTCTGTTCCAACACTTCAATTCACTGTGCAAAATGAACAAGTTGTTGTTTCACTTTCTAAATGCTGTAATTTCAGAGAAAATCACTTTCCTTTGAAACTGCCTTAAGCTACTTACAAGCTCTCACCAGCAACTCACATGCATTTCTCTGAAAGAGAAACAGGCTGTTCCAACACTTCAATTCACTGTGCGAAGTGAATGGAGTGTTGCTTCACTTTCTAAATGCTGTAATTTCAGAGAAAATCACTTTCCTTTGAAACTGCCTTCAGCTACTAACAAGCATTCACCAGCAACTCACATGCATTTCTCTGATAGAGAAGCAGTCTGTTCCAACACTTCAATTCACTGTGCGAAGTGAATGGAGTGTTGCTTCACTTTCTAAATGCTGTACTTTCAGAGAAAATCACTTTCCTTTGAAACTGCCTTCAGCTACATACAAGCATTCACCAGCAACTCACATGAGTTTCTCTGAAAGAGAAGCAGTATGTTCCAAAACTTCATTTCATTGTGCGAAGTGAATGGAGTTTTGCTTCACTTTCTAAATGCTGTACTTTCAGAGAAAATCACTTTCCTTTCAAAGTACATTAAGCTACTTACAAGCATTCACCAGCAACTCACAATCATTTTTCTGAAAGAGAATCAGTCTGTTCCAACACTTCAATTCACTGTGCAAAGTGAATGTGTTGTTGTTTCATTTTCTAAATGCTGTACTTTCAGAGAAAATCACTTTCCTTTGAAACTGCCTTAAGCTTCTTACAAGCATTCACCAGCAACTCACATCAGTTTCTCTGAAAGAGAAGCAGTCTGTTCCAACACTTCAATTCACTGTGCGAAGTAAATGGAGTTTTGCTTCACATTCTAAATGCTGTACTTTCAGAGAAAATCACTTTCCTTTGAAAGTGCCTTAAGCTACATTCAAGCATTCAAAAGAAACACACATCCATTTTTCTGAAATAGAGGCAGTCTGTTCCAACACTTCAATTCACTGTGCGAAGTGAATGGAGTGTTGCTTCACTTTCTAAATGCTGTACTTTCAGAGAAAATCACTTTCCTTTGAATGTGCCTTAAGCTACTTACAAGCATTCACCAGCAACTCACATGAGTTTCTCTGAAAGATAAGCAGTCTGTTCCAACACTTCAATTCACTGTGTGAAGTGAATGTGTTGTTGTTTCATTTTCAAAATGCTGTACTTTCAGAGAACATCACTTTCTTTTGAAACTGCCTTAAGCTACTTACATGCATTCACCAGCAACTCACATACATTTCTCTGAAAGAGAAACAGGCTGTTCCAACACTTCAATTCACTGTGCGAAGTGAATGGAGTGTTGCTTCACTTTCTAAATGCTGTAATTTCAGAGAAAATCACTTTCCTTTGAAACTGCCTTCAGCTACTAACAAGCATTCACCAGCAACTCACATGCATTTCTCTATTAGAGAAGCAGTCTGTTCCAACACTTCAATTCACTGTGCGAAGTGAATGGAGTGTTGCTTCACTTTCTAAATGCTGTACTTTCAGAGAAAATCACTTTCCTTTGAAACTCATTTCAGCTACATACAAGCATTCACCAGCAACTCACATGAGTTTCTCTGAAAGAGAAGCAGTCTGTTCCAAAACTTCATTTCATTGTGCGAAGTGAATGGAGATTTGCTTCACTTTCTAAATGTTGTACTTTCAGAGAAAATCACTTTCCTTTCAAAGTACCTTAAGCTACAAACAAGCATTCACCCGCAACTCACATGAGTTTCTCTGAAAGAGAAGCTGTCTGTTCCAACATTTCAATTCACTGTGCGAAGTGAATGTGTTGTTGTTTCACTTTCTAAATGCTGTAATTTCAGAGAAAATCACTTTCCTATGAAACGGCCTTAAGCTACTTACAAGCATTCACCAGCAAATCACATGCATTTCTCTGAAAGAGAAGCAGTCTGTTCCAACACTTCAATTCACTGTGGGAAGTGAATGTGTTGTTGTTTCATTTTCTAAATGCTGTACTTTCAGAGAAAATCTCTTTCCTTTGATACTGCCTCAAGCTTCTAACAAGCATTCACCAGCAGCTCACATCAGTTTCTCTGAAAGAGAAGCTGTCTGTTCCAACATTTCAATTCATTGTGCGAAGTGAATGGAGTGTTGTTTCACGTTCTAAATGCTGTACTTTCAGAGAAAATCACTTTCCTTTCAAAGTACCTTAAGCTACAAATAAGCATTCACCAGCAACTCACGTGAGTTTCTCTGAAAGTGAAGCAGTCTGTTCCAACACTTCAATTCACTGTGCGAAGTGAACGAGTTGTTGTTTCACTTTCTAAATGCTGTAATTTCAGAGAAAATCACTTTCCTTTGAAACTGCCTTAAGCTACTTACAAGCATTCTCCAGCAACTCACATGCATTTCTCTGAAAGAAAAGCAGTCTGTTCCAACACTTCAATTCACTGTGTGAAGTGAATGGAGGGTTGCTTCACTTTCAAAAGGCTGTACTTTCAGAGAAAATCACTTTCCTTTGAAACTGCCTTAAGCTACTTTCAAGCATTACCCAGCAACTCACATGCATTTCTCTGAAAGAGAAGCAGTCTGTTCCAAAACTTCAATTGACTGTGCGAAGTGAATGGAGTGTTGCTTCACTTTCTAAATGCTGTACTTTCAGAGAAAATCACTTTCCTTTGAAAGTGCCTTAAGCTAATAATAAGCATTCACAAGAAACTCACATGCATTTCTCTGAAAGAGAAGCAGTCTGTTCCAACACTTCAATTCACTCTGCGAAGTGAATTGAGTGTTGTGTCACTTTCTAAATGCTGTACTTTCAGAGAAAATCACTTTCCTTTCAAAGTACCTTAAGCTACAAACAAGCATTCAACAGCAACTCACATGAGTTTCTCTGAAAGAGTAGCAGTATGTTCCAAAACATCAATTCACTGTGTGAAGTGAATGGAGTGTTACTTCACTTTCTAAATGTTGTAGTTACAGAGATAATCACTTTCCTTTGAAAGTGCCTTAAGGTACTTACAAACACTCACCAGCAACTCACATGAGTTTCTCTGAAAGGGAAGCAGTCTATTCCAACAATTCAATTCACTGTGCGAAGTGATTGGAGTGTTACTTCACTTTGCAAATGCTGTAGTTACAGAGTAAATCACTTTCCTTTGAAAGTGCCTTAAGCTACTTACAAGCATTCACAAGAAACTCACATGCGTTTCTCTGAAAGAGATGCAGTCTGTTCCAACATTTCAATTCACTGTGCGAAGTGAATGGAGTGTTGCTTCACTTTCTAAATGCTGTAATTTCAGAGAAAATCACTTTCCTTTGAAAGTGCCTTAAGCTAATAATAAGCATTCACAAGAAACTCACATGCATTTCTCTGAAAGAAAAGCACTCTGTTCCAACACTTCAATTCACTGTGCGAAGTGAATGGAGTGTTGCGTCACTTTCTAAATGCTGTACTTTCAGAGAAAATCCCTTTCCTTTGAAACTGCCTTAAGCTACTTACAAGCATTCACCAGCAACTCACATGAGTTTCTCTGAAAGAGAAGCATTCTGTTCCAACTCTACAATTCACTGCATTTCTCTGAAAAGAAGCAGTCTGTTCCAACACTTCAATTCACTGTGCGAAGTGAATGTGTTGTTGTTTCACTTTCTAAATGCTGTAATTTCAGACAAAATCACTTTCCTTTGAAACAGCCTTAATCTACTTACAACATATACCAGCAAAATACATGAGTTTCTCTGAAAGAGAAGCAGTCTGTTCCAACACTTCAATTCACTGTGCGAAGTAAATGGAGTGTTGCGTCACATTCTAACTGCTGTACTTTCAGAGAAAATCACTTTCCTTTGAAACTGTCTTCAGCTACTTACAAGCATTCACCAGCAACTCACAGGAGTTTCTCTGAAAGAGAAGCAGTCTGTTCCAACACTTCATTTCATTGTGCGAAGTGAATGGAGTTTTGCTTCACTTTCTAAATGCTGTACTTTCAGAGAAAATCACTTTCCTTTCAAAGGACCTTAAGCTACAAACAAGCATTCACCAGCAACTCACATGGGTTTCTCTGAAGGAGAAGCATTCTGTTACAACTCTACAATTCACTGTGCGAAGTGAATGTGTTGTTGTTTCACTTTCTAAATGCTGTACTTTCAGACAAAATCACTTTCCTTTGAAACTGCCTTAAGCTATTTACAAGCATTCACCAGGAACTCACATGACTTTTTCTGAAAGAGAAGCAGTCTGTTCCAACACTTCAATTCACTGTGCAAAGTGAATGGAGTTTTGCGTGACATTCTAAATGCTGTACTTTCAGAGAAAATCACTTTCCTTTGAAACTGCCTTCAGCTACTTACAAGCATTCAACAGCAACTCACATGAGTTTCTTTGAAAGAGAAGCAATCTGTTCCAACACTTCAATTCTCTGTGCGAAGTGAATGGAGTGTTGCTTCACTTTCCAAATGCTGTGCTTTCAGAGACAATCACTTTCCTTTGAAACTGCCTTAAGCTACTTACAAGCATTCTCCAGCAACTTACATGAGTTTCTCTGAAAGAGAAGCAGTCTGTTCCAACACTTCAATTCATTCTGCGAAGTGAATTGAGTGTTGCTTCACTTTCTAAATGCTGTACTTTCAGAGAAAATCACTTTCCTTTCAAAGTACCTTAAGCTACAAACAAGCATTCACCCACAACTCACATGCGTTTCCCTGAAAGAGAAGCAGTCTCTTCCAACATTTCAATTCACTGTGCGAAGTGAACGTGTTGTTGTTTCAGTTTCTAAATGCTGTAATTTCAGAGAAAATCACTTTCCTTTGAAACTGCCTTAAGCTACTTACAAGCATTCTCCAGCAACTCACATGCATTTCTCTGAAAGAGAAGCATTCTGTTCCAACACTTCAATTCACTGTGCGAAGTGAATGGAGGGTTGCTTCACTTTCAAAAGGCTGTACATTCAGAGAAAATCACTTTCCTTTGAAAGTGCCTTAAGCTACTTTCAAGCATTCCCCAGCAACTCACATGCATTTCTCTGAAAGAGAAGCAGTCTGTTCCAAAACTTCAATTGACTGTGCGAAGTGAATGGAGTGTTGCTTCACTTTCTAAATGGTGTACTTTCAGAGAAAATCACTTTCCTTTGAAAGTGCCTTAAGCTACATACAAGCATTCAAAAGAAACACACATCCATTTTTCTGAAAGAGAGGCAGTCTGTTCCAAAACTTCAATTCACTGTGCGAAGTGAATGGAGTGTTGCTTCACTTTCTAAATGCTGTACTTTCTGAGAAAATCACTTTCCTTTGAAAGTGCCTTAAGCTACTTACAAGCATTCACCAGCAACTCACATGAGTTTCTCTGAAAGAGAAGCAGTCTGTTCCATCACTTCAATTCACTGTGTGAAGTGAATGTGTTGTTGTTTCATTTTCAAAATGCTGTACTTTCAGAGAAAATCACTTTCCTTTGAAACTGCCTTAAGCTACTTACATGTATTCTCCAGCAACTCACATGCATTACTCTGAAAGAGAAACAGGCTGTTCCAACACTTCAATTCACTGTGCGAAGTGAATGGAGTGTTGCTTCACTTTCTAAATGCTGTACATTCAGAAATAATCACTTTCCTTTGAAAGTGCCTTAAGCTACTTACAAACATTCACCAACAACTCACATGAGTTTCTCTGAAAGAGAAGTAGTCTATTCCAACAATTGAATTCACTGTGGGAAGTGATTGGAGTGTTACTTCACTTTCCAAATGCTGTTGTTACAGAAAAAAATCACTTTCCTTTGAAAGTGCCTTAAGCTACTTACAAGCATTCACAAGAAACTCACATGCGTTTCTCTGAAAGAGAAGCAGTCTGTTCCAACACTTCAATTCACTGTGCGAAGTGAATGTTTTGTTGCTTCACTTTCTAAATGCTGTACTTGTAGAGAAAATCACTTTCCTTTGAAATTGCCTTAAGCTACTTACAAGCATTCACCAGCAACTCACATGCATTTCTCTGAAAGAGAAGCAGTCTGTTCCAACACTTCAATTCACTGTGCGAAGTGAATGGAGGGTTGCTTCACTTTCAAAAGGCTGTACTTTCAGAGAAAATCACTTTCCTTTGAAAGTGCCTTAAGCTACTTTCAAGCATTCCCCAGCAAATCACATCCATTTCTCTGAAAGAGAAGCAGTCTGTTCGAAAACTTCAATTCACTGTGCGAAGTGAATGGAGTGTTGCTTCACATTCTAAATGCTGTACTTTCAGAGAAAATCACTTTCCTTTGAAAGTGCCTTAAGCTAATTATAAGCATTCACTAGAAACTCACATGTATTTCTCTGAAAGAGAATCAGTCTGTTCCAACACTTCAATTCACTGTGCGAAGTGAATGGAGTGTTGTGTCACTTTCTAATGCTGTACTTTCAGAGAAAATCACTTTCCTTTGAAACTGCCTTAAGCTACTTACAAGCATTCACCAGCAACTCACATGAGTTTCTCTGAGAGAGAAGCATTCTGTTCACACTCTTCAATTCACTGTGCGAAGTGAATGTCTTGTTGTTTCACTTTCTAAATGCTGTACTTTCAGAGAAAATCACTTTCCTTTCAAAGTGCCTTAAGCTACTTACAAGCATTCACCAGCAACTCAAATGAGTTTCTCTGAAAGAGAAGCAGTCTGTTCCAACACTTCAATTCACTGTGCGAAGTGAATGGAGTTTTTCTTCACTTTCTAAATGCTGTACTTTTAGAGAAAATCACTTTCCTTTGAAATTGCCTTAAGCTACTTACAAGCATTCACCAGCAACTCACATGAGTTTCTCTGAAAGAGAAGCAGTCTGTTCCAACACTTCAATTCACTGTGTGAAGTGAATGTGTTGTTGTTTCACTTTCTAAATGCTGTACTTTCAGAGAAAATCACTTTCCTTTGAAACTGCCTTAAGCTACTGACAAGCATTCACCAGCAACTCACATGTATTTCTCTGAAAGGGAAGCAGTCTATTCCAACACTTCAATTCACTGTGCAAAGTAAATGGAGTGTTGCTTCACTTTCTAAATGCTGTACTTTCAGAGAAAAACACTTTCCTTTGTAACAGCCTTAAGCTACTTACAAGCATTCACGAGCAACTCACATGAGTTTCTCTGAAAGAGAAGCAGTCTGTTCCAACCCTTCAATTCACTCTGTGAAGTGAATGGAGTGTTGTGTCACTTTCTAAATGCTGTACTTTCAGAGAAAATCACTTTCATTTCAAATTACATTAAGCTACTTACAAGCATTCACCAGGAACTCACAATCATTTTTCTGAAAGAGAAGCAGTCTGTTCCAACACTTCAATTCACTGTGCGAAGTGAATGGAGTGTTGCGTCACTTTCTAAATGCTGTACTTTCAGAGAAAATCACTTTCCTTTGAAACTGCCTTAAGCTACTTACAAGCATTCCCCAGCAACTCACATCCATTTCTCTAAAAGAAAAGCATTCTGTTCCCACTCTTCAATTCACTGTGCGAAGTGAATGTGTTGTTGTTTCACTTTCTAAATGCTGTACTTTCAGAGAAAATCACGTTCCTTTCAAAGTACCTTAAGCTACTTACAAGCATTCACCAGCAACTCACATGAGTTTCTCTGAAAGAGAAGCAGTCTGTTCCAACACTTCAATTCACTGTGTGAAGTGAATGTGTTGTTGTTTCATTTTCAAAATGCTGTACTTTCAGAGAAAATCACTTTCCTTTGAAACTGCCTTAAGCTACTTACATGCATTCACCAGCAACTCACATGCATTTCTCTGAAAGAGAAACAGGCTGTTCCAACACTTCAATTCACTGTGCGAAGTTAATGGAGTTTTGCTTCACTTTCTAAATGCTGTATTTTCAGAGAAAATCACTTTCCTTTGAAAGTGCCTTAAGCTACTTACTAGCATTCACCAGCAACTCACATGCATTTCTCTGATAGAGAAGCAGTCTGTTCCAACACTTCAATTCACTGTGCGAAGTGAATGGAGTGTTGCTTCACTTTCTAAATGCTGTACTTTCAGAGAAAATCACTTTCCTTTGAAACTGTCTTCAGCTACTTACAAGCATTCACCAGCAACTCACATGAGTTTCTCTGAAAGAGAAGCAGTCTGTTCCAACACTTCATTTCATTTGGCGAAGTGAATGGAGTTTTGCTTCACTTTCTAAATGCTGTACTTTCAGAGAAAATCACTTTCCTTTCAAAGTACCTTAAGCTACAAACATGCATTCACCAGCAACTCACATGAGTTTCTCCGAAAGAGAAGCATTCTGTTCCAACTCTACAATTCACTGTGCAAAGTGAATGGAGTGTTGCTTCACTTTCTAAATGCTGTACTTTCAGAGAAAATCACTTTCCTTTGAAAGTGCCTTAAGCTACTTACAAGCACTCACCAGCAACTCACATGAATTTCTATGACAGAGAAGCAGTCTGTTCCAACACTTCAATTCACTGTGCGAAGTGAATGGAATGTTGCTTCATTTTCTAAATGCTGTACTTTCAGAGAAAATCACTTTCCCTTGAAAGTGCCTTAAGCTACTTACAAGCATTCACCAGCAACTCACATGAGTTTCTCTGAAAGAGAAGCAGTCTGTTCCAACACTTCAATTCACTGTGGGAAGTGAATGTGTTGTTGTTTCATTTTCAAAATGCTGTACTTTCAGAGAAAATCACTTTCCTTTGAAACTGCCTTCAGCTACATACAAGCATTCACCAGCAACTCACATGCATTTCTCTGAAAGAGAAACAGGCTGTTCCAACACTTCAATTCACTGTGCGAAGTGAATGGAGTGTTTCTTCACTTTCTAAATGCTGTACTTTCAGAGAAAATCACTTTCCTTTGAAAATGCCTTCAGCTACTAACAAGCATTCACCAGCAACTCACATGCATTTCTCTGATAGAGAAGCAGTCTGTTCCAACACTTCAATTCACTGTGCGAAGTGGATGGAGTGTTGGTTCACTTTCTAAATGCTGTACTTTCAGAGAAAATCACTTTCCTTTGAAACTGCCTTCAGCTACATACAAGCATTCACCAGCAACTCACATGAGTTTCTCTGAAAGAGAAGCAGTCTGTTCCAAAACTTCATTTCATTGTGCGAAGTGAATGGAGTTTTGCTTCACTTTCTAAATGCTGTACTTTCAGAGAAAATCACTTTCCTTTCAAAGTACATTAAGCTACGAACAAGCATTCACCCACAACTCACATGCGTTTCCCTGAAAGAGAAGCAGTCTCTTCCAACATTTCAATTCACTGTGCGAAGTGAACGTGTTGTTGTTTCAGTTTCTAAATGCTGTAATTTCAGAGAAAATCACTTTCCTTTGAAACTGCCTTAAGCTACTTACAAGCATTCTCCAGCAACTCACATGCATTTCTCTGAAAGAGAAGCATTCTGTTCCAACACTTCAATTCACTGTGCGAAGTGAATGGAGGGTTGCTTCACTTTCAAAAGGCTGTACATTCAGAGAAAATCACTTTCCTTTGAAAGTGCCTTAAGCTACTTTCAAGCATTCCCCAGCAACTCACATGCATTTCTCTGAAAGAGAAGCAGTCTGTTCCAAAACTTCAATTGACTGTGCGAAGTGAATGGAGTGTTGCTTCACTTTCTAAATGGTGTACTTTCAGAGAAAATCACTTTCCTTTGAAAGTGCCTTAAGCTACATACAAGCATTCAAAAGAAACACACATCCATTTTTCTGAAAGAGAGGCAGTCTGTTCCAAAACTTCAATTCACTGTGCGAAGTGAATGGAGTGTTGCTTCACTTTCTAAATGCTGTACTTTCTGAGAAAATCACTTTCCTTTGAAAGTGCCTTAAGCTACTTACAAGCATTCACCAGCAACTCACATGAGTTTCTCTGAAAGAGAAGCAGTCTGTTCCAACACTTCAATTCACTGTGTGAAGTGAATGTGTTGTTGTTTCATTTTCAAAATGCTGTACTTTCAGAGAAAATCACTTTCCTTTGAAACTGCCTTAAGCTACTTACATGTATTCACCAGCAACTCACATGCATTACTCTGAAAGAGAAACAGGCTGTTCCAACAATTCAATTCACTGTGCGAAGTGAATGGAGTGTTGCTTCACTTTCTAAATGCTGTACATTCAGAAATAATCACTTTCCTTTGAAAGTGCCTTAAGCTACTTACAAACATTCACCAACAATTCACATGAGTTTCTCTGAAAGAGAAGTAGTCTATTCCAACAATTGAATTCACTGTGGGAAGTGATTGGAGTGTTACTTCACTTTCCAAATGCTGTTGTTACAGAAAAAAATCACTTTCCTTTGAAAATGCCTTAAGCTACTTACAAGCATTCACAAGAAACTCATATGCGTTTCTCTGAAAGAGAAGCAGTCTGTTCCAACACTTCAATTCACTGTGCGAAGTGAATGTTTTGTTGCTTCACTTTCTAAATGCTGTACTTGTAGAGAAAATCACTTTCCTTTGAAATTGCCTTAAGCTACTTACAAGCATTCACCAGCAACTCACATGCATTTCTCTGAAAGAGAAGCAGTCTGTTCCAACACTTCAATTCACTGTGCGAAGTGAATGGAGGGTTGCTTCACTTTCAAAAGGCTGTACTTTCAGAGAAAATCACTTTCCTTTGAAAGTGCCTTAAGCTACTTTCAAGCATTCCCCAGCAAATCACATCCATTTCTCTGAAAGAGAAGCAGTCTGTTCGAAAACTTCAATTCACTGTGCGAAGTGAATGGAGTGTTGCTTCACATTCTAAATGCTGTACTTTCAGAGAAAATCACTTTCCTTTGAAAGTGCCTTAAGCTAATTATAAGCATTCACTAGAAACTCACATGTATATCTCTGAAAGAGAATCAGTCTGTTCCAACACTTCAATTCACTGTGCGAAGTGAATGGAGTGTTGTGTCACTTTCTAATGCTGTACTTTCAGAGAAAATCACTTTCCTTTGAAACTGCCTTAAGCTACTTACAAGCATTCACCAGCAACTCACATGAGTTTCTCTGAGAGAGAAGCATTCTGTTCACACTCTTCAATTCACTGTGCGAAGTGAATGTCTTGTTGTTTCACTTTCTAAATGCTGTACTTTCAGAGAAAATCACTTTCCTTTCAAAGTGCCTTAAGCTACTTACAAGCATTCACCAGCAACTCAAATGAGTTTCTCTGAAAGAGAAGCAGTCTGTTCCAACACTTCAATTCACTCTGTGAAGTGAATGGGTGTTGTGTCACTTTCTAAATGCTGTACTTTCAGAGAAAATCACTTTCATTTCAAAGTACATTAAGCTACTTACAAGCATTCACCAGGAACTCACAATCATTTTTCTGAAAGAGAAGCAGTCTGTTCCAACACTTCAATTCACTGTGCGAAGTGAATGTGTTGTTGTTTGACTTTCTAAATGCTGTACTTTCAGAGAAAATCACTTTCCTTTGAAACTGCCTTAAGCTACTTACATGTATTCACTAGCAACTCACATGCATTACTCTGAAAGAGAAACAGGCTGTTCCAACAATTCAATTCACTGTGCGAAGTGAATGGAGTGTTGCTTCACTTTCTAAATGCTGTACATTCAGAAATAATCACTTTCCTTTGAAAGTGCCTTAAGCTACTTACAAACATTCACCAACAACTCACATGAGTTTCTCTGAAAGAGAAGTAGTCTATTCCAACAATTGAATTCACTGTGGGAAGTGATTGGAGTGTTACTTCACTTTCCAAATGCTGTTGTTACAGAAAAAAATCACTTTCCTTTGAAAATGCCTTAAGCTACTTACAAGCATTCACAAGAAACTCACATGCGTTTCTCTGAAAGAGAAGCAGTCTGTTCCAACACTTCAATTCACTGTGCGAAGTGAATGTTTTGTTGCTTCACTTTCTAAATGCTGTACTTGTAGAGAAGATCACTTTCCTTTGAAATTGCCTTAAGCTACTTACAAGCATTCACCAGCAACTCACATGCATTTCTCTGAAAGAGAAGCAGTCTGTTCCAACACTTCAATTCACTGTGCGAAGTGAATGTTTTGTTGCTTCACTTTCTAAATGCTGTACTTGTAGAGAAGATCACTTTCCTTTGAAATTGCCTTAAGCTACTTACAAGCATTCACCAGCAACTCACATGCATTTCTCTGAAAGAGAAGCAGTCTGTTCCAACACTTCAATTCACTGTGCGAAGTGAATGGAGGGTTGCTTCACTTTCAAAAGGCTGTACTTTCAGAGAAAATCACTTTCCTTTGAAAGTGCTTTAAGCTACTTTCAAGCATTCCCCAGCAAATCACATCCATTTCTCTGAAAGAGAAGCAGTCTGTTCGAAAACTTCAATTCACTGTGCGAAGTGAATGGAGTGTTGCTTCACATTCTAAATGCTGTACTTTCAGAGAAAATCACTTTCCTTTGAAAGTGCCTTAAGCTAATTATAAGCATTCACTAGAAACTCACATGTATTTCTCTGAAAGAGAATCAGTCTGTTCCAACACTTCAATTCACTGTGCGAAGTGAATGGAGTGTTGTGTCACTTTCTAATGCTGTACTTTCAGAGAAAATCACTTTCCTTTGAAACTGCCTTAAGCTACTTAAAAGCATTCACCAGCAACTCACATGAGTTTCTCTGAGAGAGAAGCATTCTGTTCACACTCTTCAATTCACTGTGCGAAGTGAATGTCTTGTTGTTTCACTTTCTAAATGCTGTACTTTCAGAGAAAATCACTTTCCTTTCAAAGTGCCTTAAGCTACTTACAAGCATTCACCAGCAACTCAAATGAGTTTCTCTGAAAGAGAAGCAGTCTGTTCCAACACTTCAATTCACTCTGTGAAGTGAATGGGTGTTGTGTCACTTTCTAAATGCTGTACTTTTAGAGAAAATCACTTTCATTTCAAAGTACATTAAGCTACTTACAAGCATTCACCAGGAACTCACAATCATTTTTCTGAAAGAGAAGCAGTCTGTTCCAACACTTCAATTCACTGTGCGAAGTGAATGTGTTGTTGTTTGACTTTCTAAATGCTGTACTTTCAGAGAAAATCACTTTCCTTTGAAACTGCCTTAAGCTACTTACATGTATTCACTAGCAACTCACATGCATTACTCTGAAAGAGAAACAGGCTGTTCCAACAATTCAATTCACTGTGCGAAGTGAATGGAGTGTTGCTTCACTTTCTAAATGCTGTACATTCAGAAATAATCACTTTCCTTTGAAAGTGCCTTAAGCTACTTACAAACATTCACCAACAACTCACATGAGTTTCTCTGAAAGAGAAGTAGTCTATTCCAACAATTGAATTCACTGTGGGAAGTGATTGGAGTGTTACTTCACTTTCCAAATGCTGTTGTTACAGAAAAAAATCACTTTCCTTTGAAAATGCCTTAAGCTACTTACAAGCATTCACAAGAAACTCACATGCGTTTCTCTGAAAGAGAAGCAGTCTGTTCCAACACTTCAATTCACTGTGCGAAGTGAATGTTTTGTTGCTTCACTTTCTAAATGCTGTACTTGTAGAGAAGATCACTTTCCTTTGAAATTGCCTTAAGCTACTTACAAGCATTCACCAGCAACTCACATGCATTTCTCTGAAAGAGAAGCAGTCTGTTCCAACACTTCAATTCACTGTGCGAAGTGAATGTTTTGTTGCTTCACTTTCTAAATGCTGTACTTGTAGAGAAGATCACTTTCCTTTGAAATTGCCTTAAGCTACTTACAAGCATTCACCAGCAACTCACATGCATTTCTCTGAAAGAGAAGCAGTCTGTTCCAACACTTCAATTCACTGTGCGAAGTGAATGGAGGGTTGCTTCACTTTCAAAAGGCTGTACTTTCAGAGAAAATCACTTTCCTTTGAAAGTGCTTTAAGCTACTTTCAAGCATTCCCCAGCAAATCACATCCATTTCTCTGAAAGAGAAGCAGTCTGTTCGAAAACTTCAATTCACTGTGCGAAGTGAATGGAGTGTTGCTTCACATTCTAAATGCTGTACTTTCAGAGAAAATCACTTTCCTTTGAAAGTGCCTTAAGCTAATTATAAGCATTCACTAGAAACTCACATGTATTTCTCTGAAAGAGAATCAGTCTGTTCCAACACTTCAATTCACTGTGCGAAGTGAATGGAGTGTTGTGTCACTTTCTAATGCTGTACTTTCAGAGAAAATCACTTTCCTTTGAAACTGCCTTAAGCTACTTAAAAGCATTCACCAGCAACTCACATGAGTTTCTCTGAGAGAGAAGCATTCTGTTCACACTCTTCAATTCACTGTGCGAAGTGAATGTCTTGTTGTTTCACTTTCTAAATGCTGTACTTTCAGAGAAAATCACTTTCCTTTCAAAGTGCCTTAAGCTACTTACAAGCATTCACCAGCAACTCAAATGAGTTTCTCTGAAAGAGAAGCAGTCTGTTCCAACACTTCAATTCACTCTGTGAAGTGAATGGGTGTTGTGTCACTTTCTAAATGCTGTACTTTTAGAGAAAATCACTTTCATTTCAAAGTACATTAAGCTACTTACAAGCATTCACCAGGAACTCACAATCATTTTTCTGAAAGAGAAGCAGTCTGTTCCAACACTTCAATTCACTGTGCGAAGTGAATGTGTTGTTGTTTGACTTTCTAAATGCTGTACTTTCAGAGAAAATCACTTTCCTTTGAAACTGCCTTAAGTTACTTAGAAGCATTCACCAGCAACGCACATGCATTTCTCTGAAAGAGAAGCAGTCTGTTCCAACACTTCAATTCACTGTGCGAAGTGAATGTGTTGTTGTTTCACTTTCTAAATGCTGTAATTTCAGACAAAATAACTTTCCTTTGAAACAGCCTTAAGGTACTTACAAGCATTCACCAGCAACTCACATGAGTTTTTCTGAAAGAGAAGCAGTCTGTTCAAACACTTCAATTCACTGTGCGAAGTGAATGTGTTGTTGTTTCACTTTCTAAATGCTGTACTTTCAGAGAAAATCACTTTCCTTTCAAAGTGCCTTAAGCTACTTACAAGCATTCACCAGCAACTCACATGCATTTCTCTGAAAGAGAAGCATTCTGTTCCAACACTTCAATTCACTGTGCGAAGTGAATGGAGGGTTGCTTCACTTTCAAAAGGCTGTACATTCAGAGAAAATCACTTTCCTTTGAAAGTGCCTTAAGCTACTTTCAAGCATTCCCCAGCAACTCACATGCATTTCTCTGAAAGAGAAGCAGTCTGTTCCAAAACTTCAATTGACTGTGCGAAGTGAATGGAGTGTTGCTTCACTTTCTAAATGGTGTACTTTCAGAGAAAATCACTTTCCTTTGAAAGTGCCTTAAGCTACATACAAGCATTCAAAAGAAACACACATCCATTTTTCTGAAAGAGAGGCAGTCTGTTCCAAAACTTCAATTCACTGTGCGAAGTGAATGGAGTGTTGCTTCACTTTCTAAATGCTGTACTTTCTGAGAAAATCACTTTCCTTTGAAAGTGCCTTAAGCTACTTACAAGCATTCACCAGCAACTCACATGAGTTTCTCTGAAAGAGAAGCAGTCTGTTCCAACACTTCAATTCACTGTGTGAAGTGAATGTGTTGTTGTTTCATTTTCAAAATGCTGTACTTTCAGAGAAAATCACTTTCCTTTGAAACTGCCTTAAGCTACTTACATGTATTCACCAGCAACTCACATGCATTACTCTGAAAGAGAAACAGGCTGTTCCAACAATTCAATTCACTGTGCGAAGTGAATGGAGTGTTGCTTCACTTTCTAAATGCTGTACATTCAGAAATAATCACTTTCCTTTGAAAGTGCCTTAAGCTACTTACAAACATTCACCAACAATTCACATGAGTTTCTCTGAAAGAGAAGTAGTCTATTCCAACAATTGAATTCACTGTGGGAAGTGATTGGAGTGTTACTTCACTTTCCAAATGCTGTTGTTACAGAAAAAAATCACTTTCCTTTGAAAATGCCTTAAGCTACTTACAAGCATTCACAAGAAACTCATATGCGTTTCTCTGAAAGAGAAGCAGTCTGTTCCAACACTTCAATTCACTGTGCGAAGTGAATGTTTTGTTGCTTCACTTTCTAAATGCTGTACTTGTAGAGAAAATCACTTTCCTTTGAAATTGCCTTAAGCTACTTACAAGCATTCACCAGCAACTCACATGCATTTCTCTGAAAGAGAAGCAGTCTGTTCCAACACTTCAATTCACTGTGCGAAGTGAATGGAGGGTTGCTTCACTTTCAAAAGGCTGTACTTTCAGAGAAAATCACTTTCCTTTGAAAGTGCCTTAAGCTACTTTCAAGCATTCCCCAGCAAATCACATCCATTTCTCTGAAAGAGAAGCAGTCTGTTCGAAAACTTCAATTCACTGTGCGAAGTGAATGGAGTGTTGCTTCACATTCTAAATGCTGTACTTTCAGAGAAAATCACTTTCCTTTGAAAGTGCCTTAAGCTAATTATAAGCATTCACTAGAAACTCACATGTATATCTCTGAAAGAGAATCAGTCTGTTCCAACACTTCAATTCACTGTGCGAAGTGAATGGAGTGTTGTGTCACTTTCTAATGCTGTACTTTCAGAGAAAATCACTTTCCTTTGAAACTGCCTTAAGCTACTTACAAGCATTCACCAGCAACTCACATGAGTTTCTCTGAGAGAGAAGCATTCTGTTCACACTCTTCAATTCACTGTGCGAAGTGAATGTCTTGTTGTTTCACTTTCTAAATGCTGTACTTTCAGAGAAAATCACTTTCCTTTCAAAGTGCCTTAAGCTACTTACAAGCATTCACCAGCAACTCAAATGAGTTTCTCTGAAAGAGAAGCAGTCTGTTCCAACACTTCAATTCACTCTGTGAAGTGAATGGGTGTTGTGTCACTTTCTAAATGCTGTACTTTCAGAGAAAATCACTTTCATTTCAAAGTACATTAAGCTACTTACAAGCATTCACCAGGAACTCACAATCATTTTTCTGAAAGAGAAGCAGTCTGTTCCAACACTTCAATTCACTGTGCGAAGTGAATGTGTTGTTGTTTGACTTTCTAAATGCTGTACTTTCAGAGAAAATCACTTTCCTTTGAAACTGCCTTAAGCTACTTACATGTATTCACTAGCAACTCACATGCATTACTCTGAAAGAGAAACAGGCTGTTCCAACAATTCAATTCACTGTGCGAAGTGAATGGAGTGTTGCTTCACTTTCTAAATGCTGTACATTCAGAAATAATCACTTTCCTTTGAAAGTGCCTTAAGCTACTTACAAACATTCACCAACAACTCACATGAGTTTCTCTGAAAGAGAAGTAGTCTATTCCAACAATTGAATTCACTGTGGGAAGTGATTGGAGTGTTACTTCACTTTCCAAATGCTGTTGTTACAGAAAAAAATCACTTTCCTTTGAAAATGCCTTAAGCTACTTACAAGCATTCACAAGAAACTCACATGCGTTTCTCTGAAAGAGAAGCAGTCTGTTCCAACACTTCAATTCACTGTGCGAAGTGAATGTTTTGTTGCTTCACTTTCTAAATGCTGTACTTGTAGAGAAGATCACTTTCCTTTGAAATTGCCTTAAGCTACTTACAAGCATTCACCAGCAACTCACATGCATTTCTCTGAAAGAGAAGCAGTCTGTTCCAACACTTCAATTCACTGTGCGAAGTGAATGTTTTGTTGCTTCACTTTCTAAATGCTGTACTTGTAGAGAAGATCACTTTCCTTTGAAATTGCCTTAAGCTACTTACAAGCATTCACCAGCAACTCACATGCATTTCTCTGAAAGAGAAGCAGTCTGTTCCAACACTTCAATTCACTGTGCGAAGTGAATGGAGGGTTGCTTCACTTTCAAAAGGCTGTACTTTCAGAGAAAATCACTTTCCTTTGAAAGTGCTTTAAGCTACTTTCAAGCATTCCCCAGCAAATCACATCCATTTCTCTGAAAGAGAAGCAGTCTGTTCGAAAACTTCAATTCACTGTGCGAAGTGAATGGAGTGTTGCTTCACATTCTAAATGCTGTACTTTCAGAGAAAATCACTTTCCTTTGAAAGTGCCTTAAGCTAATTATAAGCATTCACTAGAAACTCACATGTATTTCTCTGAAAGAGAATCAGTCTGTTCCAACACTTCAATTCACTGTGCGAAGTGAATGGAGTGTTGTGTCACTTTCTAATGCTGTACTTTCAGAGAAAATCACTTTCCTTTGAAACTGCCTTAAGCTACTTAAAAGCATTCACCAGCAACTCACATGAGTTTCTCTGAGAGAGAAGCATTCTGTTCACACTCTTCAATTCACTGTGCGAAGTGAATGTCTTGTTGTTTCACTTTCTAAATGCTGTACTTTCAGAGAAAATCACTTTCCTTTCAAAGTGCCTTAAGCTACTTACAAGCATTCACCAGCAACTCAAATGAGTTTCTCTGAAAGAGAAGCAGTCTGTTCCAACACTTCAATTCACTCTGTGAAGTGAATGGGTGTTGTGTCACTTTCTAAATGCTGTACTTTTAGAGAAAATCACTTTCATTTCAAAGTACATTAAGCTACTTACAAGCATTCACCAGGAACTCACAATCATTTTTCTGAAAGAGAAGCAGTCTGTTCCAACACTTCAATTCACTGTGCGAAGTGAATGTGTTGTTGTTTGACTTTCTAAATGCTGTACTTTCAGAGAAAATCACTTTCCTTTGAAACTGCCTTAAGTTACTTAGAAGCATTCACCAGCAACGCACATGCATTTCTCTGAAAGAGAAGCAGTCTGTTCCAACACTTCAATTCACTGTGCGAAGTGAATGTGTTGTTGTTTCACTTTCTAAATGCTGTAATTTCAGACAAAATAACTTTCCTTTGAAACAGCCTTAAGGTACTTACAAGCATTCACCAGCAACTCACATGAGTTTTTCTGAAAGAGAAGCAGTCTGTTCAAACACTTCAATTCACTGTGCGAAGTGAATGTGTTGTTGTTTCACTTTCTAAATGCTGTACTTTCAGAGAAAATCACTTTCCTTTCAAAGTGCCTTAAGCTACTTACAAGCATTCACCAGCAACTCAAATGAGTTTCTCTGAAAGAGAAGCAGTCTGTTCCAACACTTCAATTCACTCTGTGAAGTGAATGGAGTGTTGTGTCACTTTCTAAATGCTGTACTTTCAGAGAAAATCACTTTCATTTCAAAGTACATTAAGCTACTTACAAGCATTCACCAGGAACTCACAATCATTTTTCTGAAAGAGAAGCAGTCTGTTCCAACACTTCAATTCACTGTGCGAAGTGAATGTGTTGTTGTTTGACTTTCTAAATGCTGTACTTTCAGAGAAAATCACTTTCCTTTGAAACTGCCTTAAGTTACTTAGAAGCATTCACCAGCAACGCACATGCATTTCTCTGAAAGAGAAGCAGTCTGTTCCAACACTTCAATTCACTGTGCGAAGTGAATGTGTTGTTGTTTCACTTTCTAAATGCTGTAATTTCAGACAAAATAACTTTCCTTTGAAACAGCCTTAAGGTACTTACAAGCATTCACCAGCAACTCACATGAGTTTTTCTGAAAGAGAAGCAGTCTGTTCCAACACTTCAATTCACTGTGCAAAGTGAACGGAGTGTTGCTTCACTTTCTAAATGCTGTACTTTCAGAGAAAATCACTTTCCTTTGAAACTGCCTTTAGCTACTTACAAGCACTCACCAGCAACTCACATGAGTTTCTATGACAGAGAAGCAGTCTGTTCCAACACTTCAATTCACTGTGTGAAATGAATGAAGTGTTGTGTCACTTTCTAAATGCTGTACTTTCAGAGAAAATCACTTTCCTTTCAAAGTACATTAAGCTACTTACAAGCATTCACCAGCAACTCACAATCATTTTTCAGAAAGAGAAGCAGTCTGTTCCAACACTTCAATTCACTGTGCGAAGTGAATGTGTTGTTGTTTCATTTTCTAAATGCTGTACTTTCAGAGAAAATCACTTTCCTTTGAAACTGCCTTAAGCTTCTTACAAGCATTCACCAGCAACTCACATCAGTTTCTCTGAAAGAGAAGCAGTCTGTTACAACAATTCAATTCACTGTGCGAAGTGAATGGAGTGTTGCTTCACTTTCTAAATGCTGTACTTTCAGAGAAAATCACTCTCCTTTGAATCTGCCTTCAGCTACTTACAAGCATTCAACAGCAACTCACATGAGTTTCTCTGTAGAGAAGCAATCTGTTCCAACACTTCAATTCACTGTGCGAAGTGAATGGAGTGTTGCGTCACTTTCTAAATGGTGTACTTTCAGAGAAAATCACTTTCCTTTGAAAGTGCCTTAAGCTACATACAAGCATTCAAAAGAAACACACATCCATTTTTCTGAAAGAGAGGCAGTCTGTTCCAAATCTTCAATTCACTGTGCGAAGTGAATGGAGTGTTGCTTCACTTTCTAAATGCTGTACTTTCTGAGAAAATCACTTTCCTTTGAAAGTGCCTTAAGCTACTTACAAGCATTCACCAGCAACTCACATGAGTTTCTCTGAAAGAGAAGCAGTCTGTTCCAACACTTCAATTCACTGTGTGAAGTGAATGTGTTGTTGTTTCATTTTCAAAATGCTGTACTTTCAGAGAAAATCACTTTCCTTTGAAACTGCCTTAAGCTACTTACATGTATTCACCAGCAACTCACATGCATTACTCTGAAAGAGAAACAGGCTGTTCCAACAATTCAATTCACTGTGCGAAGTGAATGGAGTGTTGCTTCACTTTCTAAATGCTGTACATTCAGAAATAATCACTTTCCTTTGAAAGTGCCTTAAGCTACTTACAAACATTCACCAACAATTCACATGAGTTTCTCTGAAAGAGAAGTAGTCTATTCCAACAATTGAATTCACTGTGGGAAGTGATTGGAGTGTTACTTCACTTTCCAAATGCTGTTGTTACAGAAAAAAATCACTTTCCTTTGAAAATGCCTTAAGCTACTTACAAGCATTCACAAGAAACTCATATGCGTTTCTCTGAAAGAGAAGCAGTCTGTTCCAACACTTCAATTCACTGTGCGAAGTGAATGTTTTGTTGCTTCACTTTCTAAATGCTGTACTTGTAGAGAAAATCACTTTCCTTTGAAATTGCCTTAAGCTACTTACAAGCATTCACCAGCAACTCACATGCATTTCTCTGAAAGAGAAGCAGTCTGTTCCAACACTTCAATTCACTGTGCGAAGTGAATGGAGGGTTGCTTCACTTTCAAAAGGCTGTACTTTCAGAGAAAATCACTTTCCTTTGAAAGTGCCTTAAGCTACTTTCAAGCATTCCCCAGCAAATCACATCCATTTCTCTGAAAGAGAAGCAGTCTGTTCGAAAACTTCAATTCACTGTGCGAAGTGAATGGAGTGTTGCTTCACATTCTAAATGCTGTACTTTCAGAGAAAATCACTTTCCTTTGAAAGTGCCTTAAGCTAATTATAAGCATTCACTAGAAACTCACATGTATATCTCTGAAAGAGAATCAGTCTGTTCCAACACTTCAATTCACTGTGCGAAGTGAATGGAGTGTTGTGTCACTTTCTAATGCTGTACTTTCAGAGAAAATCACTTTCCTTTGAAACTGCCTTAAGCTACTTACAAGCATTCACCAGCAACTCACATGAGTTTCTCTGAGAGAGAAGCATTCTGTTCACACTCTTCAATTCACTGTGCGAAGTGAATGTCTTGTTGTTTCACTTTCTAAATGCTGTACTTTCAGAGAAAATCACTTTCCTTTCAAAGTGCCTTAAGCTACTTACAAGCATTCACCAGCAACTCAAATGAGTTTCTCTGAAAGAGAAGCAGTCTGTTCCAACACTTCAATTCACTCTGTGAAGTGAATGGGTGTTGTGTCACTTTCTAAATGCTGTACTTTCAGAGAAAATCACTTTCATTTCAAAGTACATTAAGCTACTTACAAGCATTCACCAGGAACTCACAATCATTTTTCTGAAAGAGAAGCAGTCTGTTCCAACACTTCAATTCACTGTGCGAAGTGAATGTGTTGTTGTTTGACTTTCTAAATGCTGTACTTTCAGAGAAAATCACTTTCCTTTGAAACTGCCTTAAGCTACTTACATGTATTCACTAGCAACTCACATGCATTACTCTGAAAGAGAAACAGGCTGTTCCAACAATTCAATTCACTGTGCGAAGTGAATGGAGTGTTGCTTCACTTTCTAAATGCTGTACATTCAGAAATAATCACTTTCCTTTGAAAGTGCCTTAAGCTACTTACAAACATTCACCAACAACTCACATGAGTTTCTCTGAAAGAGAAGTAGTCTATTCCAACAATTGAATTCACTGTGGGAAGTGATTGGAGTGTTACTTCACTTTCCAAATGCTGTTGTTACAGAAAAAAATCACTTTCCTTTGAAAATGCCTTAAGCTACTTACAAGCATTCACAAGAAACTCACATGCGTTTCTCTGAAAGAGAAGCAGTCTGTTCCAACACTTCAATTCACTGTGCGAAGTGAATGTTTTGTTGCTTCACTTTCTAAATGCTGTACTTGTAGAGAAGATCACTTTCCTTTGAAATTGCCTTAAGCTACTTACAAGCATTCACCAGCAACTCACATGCATTTCTCTGAAAGAGAAGCAGTCTGTTCCAACACTTCAATTCACTGTGCGAAGTGAATGTTTTGTTGCTTCACTTTCTAAATGCTGTACTTGTAGAGAAGATCACTTTCCTTTGAAATTGCCTTAAGCTACTTACAAGCATTCACCAGCAACTCACATGCATTTCTCTGAAAGAGAAGCAGTCTGTTCCAACACTTCAATTCACTGTGCGAAGTGAATGGAGGGTTGCTTCACTTTCAAAAGGCTGTACTTTCAGAGAAAATCACTTTCCTTTGAAAGTGCCTTAAGCTACTTTCAAGCATTCCCCAGCAAATCACATCCATTTCTCTGAAAGAGAAGCAGTCTGTTCGAAAACTTCAATTCACTGTGCGAAGTGAATGGAGTGTTGCTTCACATTCTAAATGCTGTACTTTCAGAGAAAATCACTTTCCTTTGAAAGTGCCTTAAGCTAATTATAAGCATTCACTAGAAACTCACATGTATTTCTCTGAAAGAGAATCAGTCTGTTCCAACACTTCAATTCACTGTGCGAAGTGAATGGAGTGTTGTGTCACTTTCTAATGCTGTACTTTCAGAGAAAATCACTTTCCTTTGAAACTGCCTTAAGCTACTTAAAAGCATTCACCAGCAACTCACATGAGTTTCTCTGAGAGAGAAGCATTCTGTTCACACTCTTCAATTCACTGTGCGAAGTGAATGTCTTGTTGTTTCACTTTCTAAATGCTGTACTTTCAGAGAAAATCACTTTCCTTTCAAAGTGCCTTAAGCTACTTACAAGCATTCACCAGCAACTCAAATGAGTTTCTCTGAAAGAGAAGCAGTCTGTTCCAACACTTCAATTCACTCTGTGAAGTGAATGGGTGTTGTGTCACTTTCTAAATGCTGTACTTTTAGAGAAAATCACTTTCATTTCAAAGTACATTAAGCTACTTACAAGCATTCACCAGGAACTCACAATCATTTTTCTGAAAGAGAAGCAGTCTGTTCCAACACTTCAATTCACTGTGCGAAGTGAATGTGTTGTTGTTTGACTTTCTAAATGCTGTACTTTCAGAGAAAATCACTTTCCTTTGAAACTGCCTTAAGTTACTTAGAAGCATTCACCAGCAACGCACATGCATTTCTCTGAAAGAGAAGCAGTCTGTTCCAACACTTCAATTCACTGTGCGAAGTGAATGTGTTGTTGTTTCACTTTCTAAATGCTGTAATTTCAGACAAAATAACTTTCCTTTGAAACAGCCTTAAGGTACTTACAAGCATTCACCAGCAACTCACATGAGTTTTTCTGAAAGAGAAGCAGTCTGTTCAAACACTTCAATTCACTGTGCGAAGTGAATGTGTTGTTGTTTCACTTTCTAAATGCTGTACTTTCAGAGAAAATCACTTTCCTTTCAAAGTGCCTTAAGCTACTTACAAGCATTCACCAGCAACTCAAATGAGTTTCTCTGAAAGAGAAGCAGTCTGTTCCAACACTTCAATTCACTCTGTGAAGTGAATGGAGTGTTGTGTCACTTTCTAAATGCTGTACTTTCAGAGAAAATCACTTTCATTTCAAAGTACATTAAGCTACTTACAAGCATTCACCAGGAACTCACAATCATTTTTCTGAAAGAGAAGCAGTCTGTTCCAACACTTCAATTCACTGTGCGAAGTGAATGTGTTGTTGTTTGACTTTCTAAATGCTGTACTTTCAGAGAAAATCACTTTCCTTTGAAACTGCCTTAAGTTACTTAGAAGCATTCACCAGCAACGCACATGCATTTCTCTGAAAGAGAAGCAGTCTGTTCCAACACTTCAATTCACTGTGCGAAGTGAATGTGTTGTTGTTTCACTTTCTAAATGCTGTAATTTCAGACAAAATAACTTTCCTTTGAAACAGCCTTAAGGTACTTACAAGCATTCACCAGCAACTCACATGAGTTTTTCTGAAAGAGAAGCAGTCTGTTCCAACACTTCAATTCACTGTGCAAAGTGAACGGAGTGTTGCTTCACTTTCTAAATGCTGTACTTTCAGAGAAAATCACTTTCCTTTGAAACTGCCTTTAGCTACTTACAAGCACTCACCAGCAACTCACATGAGTTTCTATGACAGAGAAGCAGTCTGTTCCAACACTTCAATTCACTGTGTGAAATGAATGAAGTGTTGTGTCACTTTCTAAATGCTGTACTTTCAGAGAAAATCACTTTCCTTTCAAAGTACATTAAGCTACTTACAAGCATTCACCAGCAACTCACAATCATTTTTCAGAAAGAGAAGCAGTCTGTTCCAACACTTCAATTCACTGTGCGAAGTGAATGTGTTGTTGTTTCATTTTCTAAATGCTGTACTTTCAGAGAAAATCACTTTCCTTTGAAACTGCCTTCAGCTACTTACAAGCATTCAACAGCAACTCACATGAGTTTCTCTGTAGAGAAGCAATCTGTTCCAACACTTCAATTCACTGTGCGAAGTGAATGGAGTGTTGCGTCACTTTCTAAATGCTGTACTTTCAGAGAAAATCACTTTCCTTTGAAACTGCCTTAAGCTACTTACAAGCATTCCCCAGCAACTCACATCCATTTCTCTAAAAGAAAAGCATTCTGTTCCCACTCTTCAATTCACTGTGCGAAGTGAATGTGTTGTTGTTTCACTTTCTAAATGCTGTACTTTCAGAGAAAATCACGTTCCTTTCAAAGTACCTTAAGCTACTTACAAGCATTCACCAGCAACTCACATGCATTTCTCTGAAAGAGAAGCAGTCTGTTCCAACACTTCAATTCACTGTGCGAAGTGAATGTGTTGTTGTTTCATTTTCTAAATGCTGTACTTTCAGAGACAATCACTTTCCTTTGAAACTGCCTTAAGCTACTTACAAGCATTCACCAGCAACTCACATGAGTTTCTCTGAAAGAGAAGCAGTCTGTTCCAACACTTCAATTCATTCTGCGAAGTGAATGGAGTGTTGCTTCACTTTCTAAATGCTGTACTTTCAGAGAAAATCACTTTCTTTCAAAGTACCTTAAGCTACAAACAAGCATTCACCCGCAACTCACATGAGTTTCTCTGAAAGAGAAGCAGTCTGTTCCAACACTTCAATTCACTGTGTGAAGTGAACGTGTTGTTGTTTCACTTTCTAAATGCTGTAATTTCAGAGAAAATCACTTTCCTTTGAAACTGCCTTAAGCTACTTACAAGCATTCTCCAGCAACTCACATGCATTTCTCTGAAAGTGAAGCAGTCTGTTCCAACACTTCAATTCACTGTGCGGAGTGAATGGAGGGTTGCTTCACTTTCAAAAGGCTGTACTTTCAGAGAAAATCACTTTCCTTTAAAAGTGCCTTAAGCTACTTTCAAGCATTCCCCAGCAACTCACATGCATTTCTCTGAAAGAGAAGCAGTCTGTTCCAAAACTTCAATTGACTGTGCGAATTGAATGGAGTGTTGCTTCACTTTCTAAATGCTGTACTTTCAGAGAAAATCACTTTCCTTTGAAAGTGCCTTAAGCTACATACAAGCATTCAAAAGAAACACACATCCATTTTTCTGAAAGAGAGGCAGTCTGTTCCAAAACTTCAATTCACTGTGCGAAGTGAATGGAGTGCTGCTTCACTTTCTAAATGCTGTACTTTCAGAGAAAATCACTTTCCTTTCAAAGTGCCTTAAGCTACTTACAAGCATTCACCAGCAAATCACATGAGTTTCTCTAAAAGAGAAGCAGTCTGTTCCAACACTTCAATTCACTGTGTGAAGTGAATGTGTTGTTGTTTCATTTTCAAAATGCTGTACTTTCAGAGAAAATCACTTTCCTTTGAAACTGCCTTAATCTACTTACATGCATTCACCAGCAACTCACATGCATTTCTCTGAAAGAGAAACAGGCTATTCCAACACTTCAATTCACTGTGCGAAGTGAATGGAGTGTTGCTTCACTTTCTAAATGCTGTACTTTCAGAGATAATCACTTTCCTTTGAAAGCGCCTTAAGCTACTTACAAACATTCACCAACAAGTCACATGAGTTTCTTTGAAAGAGAAGAAGTCTATTCCAACAATTCAATTCACTGTGGGAAGTGATTGGAGTGTTACTTCACTTTCCAAATGCTGTTTTTACAGAAAAAAATCGCTTTCCTTTGAAAGTGCCTTAAGCTACTTACAAGCATTCACAAGAAACTCACATGCCTTTCTCTGAAAGAGAAGCAGTCTGTTCCAACACTTCAATTCACTGTGCGAAGTGAATGGAGGGTTGCTTCACTTTCAAAAGGCTGTACTTTCAGAGAAAAACACTTTCCTTTGAAACTGCCTTAAGCTACTCTCAAGCATTCCTCAGCAACTCACATCCATTTCTCTGAAAGAGAAGCAGTCTGTTCCAAAACTTCAATTCACTGTGCGAAGTGAATGGAGTGTTGCTTCACATTCTAAATGCTGTACTTTCAGAGAAAATCACTTTCCTTTGAAAGTGCCTTAAGCTAATGATAAGCATTCACAAGAAACTCACATGCATTTCTCTGAAAGATAATCAGTCTGTTCCAACACTTCAATTCACTGTGCGAAGTGAATGGAGTGTTGTGTCACTTTCTAAATGCTGTACTTTCAGAGAAAATCACTTTTTTTGAAACTGCCTTAAGCTACTTACAAGCATTCACCAGCAACTCACATGAGTTTTTCTTAAAGTGAAGCATTCTGTTCCCACACTTCAATTCACTGTTCGAAGTGAATGTGTTGTTGTTTCACTTTCTAAATGCTGTACTTTCAGAGAAAATCACTTTCCTTTCAAAGTGCCTTAAGCTACTTACAAGCATTCACCAGCAACTCAAATGAGTTTCTCTGAAAGAGAAGCAGTCTGTTCAAACACTTCAATTCACTGTGCGAAGTGAATGGAGGGTTGCTTCACTTTCAAAAGGCTGTACTTTCAGAGAAATTCACTTTCCTTTGAAAGTGCCGTAAGCTACTTTCAAGCATTCCCCAGCAACTCACATTCATTTCTCTAAAAGAAAAGCATTCTGTTCCCACTCTTCAATTCACTGTGCGAAGTGAATGTGTTGTTGTTTCACTTTCTAAATGCTGTACTTTCAGAGAAAATCACTTTCCTTTCAAAGTACCTTAAGCTACTTACAAGCATTCACCAGCAACTCACATGAGTTTCTCTGAAAGAGAAGCAGTCTGTTCAAACACTTCAATTCACTGTGTGAAGTGAATGTGTTGTTGTTTCACTTTCTAAATGCTGTACTTTAAGAGAAAATCACTTTCCTTTGAAACTGCCTTAATCTACTTACATGCATTCACCAGCAACTCACATGCATTTCTCTGAAAGAGAAACAGGCTGTTCCAACACTTCAATTCACTGTGCGAAGTGAATGGAGTGTTGCTTCACTTTCTAAATGCTGTACTTTCAGAGATAATCACTTTCCTTTGAAAGCGCCTTAAGCTACTTACAAACATTCACCAACAAGTCACATGAGTTTCTTTGAAAGAGAAGAAGTCTATTCCAACAATTCAATTCACTGTGGGAAGTGATTGGAGTGTTACTTCACTTTCCAAATGCTGTTTTTACAGAAAAAAATCACTTTCCTTTGAAAGTGCCTTAAGCTACTTACAAGCATTCACAAGAAACTCACATGCCTTTCTCTGAAAGAGAAGCAGTCTGTTCCAACACTTCAATTCACTGTGCGAAGTGAATGGAGTGTTGCTTCACTTACTAAATGCTGTACTTGTAGAGAAAATCACTTTCCTTTGAAATTGCCTTAAGCTACTTACAAGCATTCACCAGCAACTCACATGCATTTCTCTGAAAGAGAAGCAGTCTGTTCCAACACTTCAATTCACTGTGCGGAGTGAATGGAGGGTTGCTTCACTTTCAAAAGGCTGTACTTTCAGAGAAAATCACTTTCCTTTAAAAGTGCCTTAAGCTACTTTCAAGCATTCCCCAGCAACTCACATGCATTTCTCTGAAAGAGAAGCAGTCTGTTCCAAAACTTCAATTGACTGTGCGAATTGAATGGAGTGTTGCTTCACTTTCTAAATGCTGTACTTTCAGAGAAAATCACTTTCCTTTGAAAGTGCCTTAAGCTACATACAAGCATTCAAAAGAAACACACATCCATTTTTCTGAAAGAGAGGCAGTCTGTTCCAAAACTTCAATTCACTGTGCGAAGTGAATGGAGTGCTGCTTCACTTTCTAAATGCTGTACTTTCAGAGAAAATCACTTTCCTTTCAAAGTGCCTTAAGCTACTTACAAGCATTCACCAGCAAATCACATGAGTTTCTCTGAAAGAGAAGCAGTCTGTTCCAACACTTCAATTCACTGTGTGAAGTGAATGTGTTGTTGTTTCATTTTCAAAATGCTGTACTTTCAGAGAAAATCACTTTCCTTTGAAACTGCCTTAATCTACTTACATGCATTCACCAGCAACTCACATGCATTTCTCTGAAAGAGATACAGGCTATTCCAACACTTCAATTCACTGTGCGAAGTGAATGGAGTGTTGCTTCACTTTCTAAATGCTGTACTTTCAGAGATAATCACTTTCCTTTGAAAGCGCCTTAAGCTACTTACAAACATTCACCAACAAGTCACATGAGTTTCTTTGAAAGAGAAGAAGTCTATTCCAACAATTCAATTCACTGTGGGAAGTGATTGGAGTGTTACTTCACTTTCCAAATGCTGTTTTTACAGAAAAAAATCGCTTTCCTTTGAAAGTGCCTTAAGCTACTTACAAGCATTCACAAGAAACTCACATGCCTTTCTCTGAAAGAGAAGCAGTCTGTTCCAACACTTCAATTCACTGTGCGAAGTGAATGGAGGGTTGCTTCACTTTCAAAAGGCTGTACTTTCAGAGAAAAACACTTTCCTTTGAAACTGCCTTAAGCTACTCTCAAGCATTCCTCAGCAACTCACATCCATTTCTCTGAAAGAGAAGCAGTCTGTTCCAAAACTTCAATTCACTGTGCGAAGTGAATGGAGTGTTGCTTCACATTCTAAATGCTGTACTTTCAGAGAAAATCACTTTCCTTTGAAAGTGCCTTAAGCTAATGATAAGCATTCACAAGAAACTCACATGCATTTCTCTGAAAGATAATCAGTCTGTTCCAACACTTCAATTCACTGTGCGAAGTGAATGGAGTGTTGTGTCACTTTCTAAATGCTGTACTTTCAGAGAAAATCACTTTTTTTGAAACTGCCTTAAGCTACTTACAAGCATTCACCAGCAACTCACATGAGTTTTTCTTAAAGTGAAGCATTCTGTTCCCACACTTCAATTCACTGTTCGAAGTGAATGTGTTGTTGTTTCACTTTCTAAATGCTGTACTTTCAGAGAAAATCACTTTCCTTTCAAAGTGCCTTAAGCTACTTACAAGCATTCACCAGCAACTCAAATGAGTTTCTCTGAAAGAGAAGCAGTCTGTTCAAACACTTCAATTCACTGTGCGAAGTGAATGGAGGTTTGATTCACTTTCAAAAGGCTGTACTTTCAGAGAAAATCACTTTCCTTTGAAAGTGCCTTAAGCTACTTTCAAGCATTCCCCAGCAACTCACATTCATTTCTCTAAAAGAAAAGCATTCTGTTCCCACTCTTCAATTCACTGTGCGAAGTGAATGTGTTGTTGTTTCACTTTCTAAATGCTGTACTTTCAGAGAAAATCACTTTCCTTTCAAAGTACCTTAAGCTACTTACAAGCATTCACCAGCAACTCACATGAGTTTCTCTGAAAGAGAAGCAGTCTGTTCCAACACTTCAATTCACTGTGTGAAGTGAATGTGTTGTTGTTTCACTTTCTAAATGCTGTACTATAAGAGAAAATCACTTTCCTTTGAAACTGCCTTAATCTACTTACATGCATTCACCAGCAACTCACATGCATTTCTCTGAAAGAGAAACAGGCTGTTCCAACACTTCAATTCACTGTGCGAAGTGAATGGAGTGTTGCTTCACTTTCTAAATGCTGTACTTTCAGAGATAATCACTTTCCTTTGAAAGCGCCTTAAGCTACTTACAAACATTCACCAACAAGTCACATGAGTTTCTTTGAAAGAGAAGAAGTCTATTCCAACAATTCAATTCACTGTGGGAAGTGATTGGAGTGTTACTTCACTTTCCAAATGCTGTTTTTACAGAAAAAAAATCACTTTCCTTTGAAAGTGCCTTAAGCTACTTACAACATTCACAAGAAACTCACATGCCTTTCTCTGAAAGAGAAGCAGTCTGTTCCAACACTTCAATTCACTGTGCAAAGTGAATGGAGTGTTGCTTCACTTACTAAATGCTTTACTTGTAGAGAAAATCACTTTCCTTTGAAATTGCCTTAAGCTACTTACAAGCATTCACCAGCAACTCACATGCATTTCTCTGAAAGAGAAGCAGTCTGTTCCAACACTTCAATTCACTGTGCGGAGTGAATGGAGGGTTGCTTCACTTTCAAAAGGCTGTACTTTCAGAGAAAATCACTTTCCTTTAAAAGTGCCTTAAGCTACTTTCAAGCATTCCCCAGCAACTCACATGCATTTCTCTGAAAGAGAAGCAGTCTGTTCCAAAACTTCAATTGACTGTGCGAATTGAATGGAGTGTTGCTTCACTTTCTAAATGCTGTACTTTCAGAGAAAATCACTTTCCTTTGAAAGTGCCTTAAGCTACATACAAGCATTCAAAAGAAACACACATCCATTTTTCTGAAAGAGAGGCAGTCTGTTCCAAAACTTCAATTCACTGTGCGAAGTGAATGGAGTGCTGCTTCACTTTCTAAATGCTGTACTTTCTGAGAAAATCACTTTCCTTTCAAAGTGCCTTAAGCTACTTACAAGCATTCACCAGCAAATCACATGAGTTTCTCTGAAAGAGAAGCAGTCTGTTCCAACACTTCAATTCACTGTGTGAAGTGAATGTGTTGTTGTTTCATTTTCAAAATGCTGTACTTTCAGAGAAAATCACTTTCCTTTGAAACTGCCTTAATCTACTTACATGCATTCACCAGCAACTCACATGCATTTCTCTGAAAGAGAAACAGGCTATTCCAACACTTCAATTCACTGTGCGAAGTGAATGGAGTGTTGCTTCACTTTTTAAATGCTGTACTTTCAGAGATAATCACTTTCCTTTGAAAGCGCCTTAAGCTACTTACAAACATTCACCAACAAGTCACATGAGTTTCTTTGAAAGAGAAGAAGTCTATTCCAACAATTCAATTCACTGTGGGAAGTGATTGGAGTGTTACTTCACTTTCCAAATGCTGTTTTTACAGAAAAAAATCGCTTTCCTTTGAAAGTGCCTTAAGCTACTTACAAGCATTCACAAGAAACTCACATGCCTTTCTCTGAAAGAGAAGCAGTCTGTTCCAACACTTCAATTCACTGTGCGAAGTGAATGGAGGGTTGCTTCACTTTCAAAAGGCTGTACTTTCAGAGAAAAACACTTTCCTTTGAAACTGCCTTAAGCTACTCTCAAGCATTCCTCAGCAACTCACATCCATTTCTCTGAAAGAGAAGCAGTCTGTTCCAAAACTTCAATTCACTGTGCGAAGTGAATGGAGTGTTGCTTCACATTCTAAATGCTGTACTTTCAGAGAAAATCACTTTCCTTTGAAAGTGCCTTAAGCTAATGATAAGCATTCACAAGAAACTCACATGCATTTCTCTGAAAGATAATCAGTCTGTTCCAACACTTCAATTCACTGTGCGAAGTGAATGGAGTGTTGTGTCACTTTCTAAATGCTGTACTTTCAGAGAAAATCACTTTTTTTGAAACTGCCTTAAGCTACTTACAAGCATTCACCAGCAACTCACATGAGTTTTTCTTAAAGTGAAGCATTCTGTTCCCACACTTCAATTCACTGTTCGAAGTGAATGTGTTGTTGTTTCACTTTCTAAATGCTGTACTTTCAGAGAAAATCACTTTCCTTTCAAAGTGCCTTAAGCTACTAACAAGCATTCACCAGCAACTCAAATGAGTTTCTCGGAAAGAGAAGCAGTCTGTTCAAACACTTCAATTCACTGTGCGAAGTGAATGGAGGTTTGCTTCACTTTCAAAAGGCTGTACTTTCAGAGAAAATCACTTTCCTTTGAAAGTGCCTTAAGCTACTTTCAAGCATTCCCCAGCAACTCACATTCATTTCTCTAAAAGAAAAGCATTCTGTTCCCACTCTTCAATTCACTGTGCGAAGTGAATGTGTTGTTGTTTCACTTTCTAAATGCTGTACTTTCAGAGAAAATCACTTTCCTTTCAAAGTACCTTAAGCTACTTACAAGCATTCACCAGCAACTCACATGAGTTTCTCTGAAAGAGAAGCAGTCTGTTCCAACACTTCAATTCACTGTGTGAAGTGAATGTGTTGTTGTTTCACTTTCTAAATGCTGTACTTTAAGAGAAAATCACTTTCCTTTGAAACTGCCTTAATCTACTTACATGCATTCACCAGCAACTCACATGCATTTCTCTGAAAGAGAAACAGGCTGTTCCAACACTTCAATTCACTGTGCGAAGTGAATGGAGTGTTGCTTCACTTTCTAAATGCTGTACTTTCAGAGATAATCACTTTCCTTTGAAAGCGCCTTAAGCTACTTACAAACATTCACCAACAAGTCACATGAGTTTCTTTGAAAGAGAAGAAGTCTATTCCAACAATTCAATTCACTGTGGGAAGTGATTGGAGTGTTACTTCACTTTCCAAATGCTGTTTTTACAGAAAAAAATCACTTTCCTTGGAAAGTGCCTTAAGCTACTTACAAGCATTCACAAGAAACTCACATGCCTTTTTCTGAAAGAGAAGCAGTCTGTTCCAACACTTCAATTCACTGTGCGAAGTGAATGGAGTGTTGCTTCACTTACTAAATGCTGTACTTGTAGAGAAAATCACTTTCCTTTGAAATTGCCTTAAGCTACTTACAAGCATTCACCAGCAACTCACATGCATTTCTCTGAAAGAGAAGCAGTCTGTTCCAACACTTCAATTCACTGTGCCAAGTGAATGGAGGGTTGCTTCACTTTCAAAAGGCTGTACTTTCAGAGAAAATCACTTTCCTTTGAAAGTGCCTTAAGCTACTCTCAAGCATTCCTCAGCAACTCACATCCATTTCTCTGAAAGAGAAGCAGTCTGTTCCAAAACTTCAATTCACTGTGCGAAGTGAATGGAGTGTTGCTTCACATTCTAAATGCTGTACTTTCAGAGAAAATCACTTTCCTTTAAAAGTGCCTTAAGCTAATTATAAGCATTCACAAGAAACTCACATGCATTTCTGAAAGATAATTAGTCTGTTCCAACACTTCAATTCACTGTGGGAAGTGAATGGAGTGTTGTGTCACTTTCTAAATGCTGTACTTTCAGAGAAAATCACTTTCCTTTGAAACTGCCTTAAGCTACTTACAAGCATTCACCAGCCACTCACATGAGTTTTTCTTAAAGAGAAGCATTCTGTTCCCACACTTCAATTCACTGTGCGAAGTGAATGTGTTGTTGTTTCACTCTCTAAATGCTGTACTTTCAGAGAAAATCACTTTCCTTTCAAAGTGCCTTAAGCTACTTACAAGCATTCACCAGCAACTCAAATGAGTTTCTCTGAAAGAGAAGCAGTCTGTTCCAACACTTCAATTCACTGTGCGAAGTGAATGGAGGGTTGCTTCACTTTCAAAAGGCTGTACTTTCAGAGAAAATCACTTTCCTTTGAAAGTGCCTTAAGCTACTTTCAAGCATTCCCCAGCAACTCACATCCATTTCTCTAAAAGAAAAGCATTCTGTTCCCACTCTACAATTCACTGGGCGAAGTCAATGTGTTGTTGTTTCACTTTCTAAATGCTGTACTTTCAGAGAAAATCACTTTCCTTTCAAAGTACCTTAAGCTACTTACAAGCATTCACCAGCAACTCACATGAGTTTCTCTGAAAGAGAAGCAGTCTGTTCCAACACTTCAATTCACTGTGTGAAGTGAATGTGTTGTTGTTTCACTTTCTAAATGCTGTACTTTAAGAGAAAATCACTTTCCTTTGAAACTGCCTTAAGGTACTTACAAGCATTCACCAGGAACACACATGAATTTCTCTGAAAGAGAAGCAGTCAGTTCCAACACTTCAATTCACTGTGAGAAGTGAATGGAGTGTTGCTCCACTTTCTAAATGCTGTACTTTCAGAGAAAATCACTTTTCTTTGAAACTGCCTTAATTTACTTACAAGCATTCACCAGCAACTCAGATGCATTTCTCTGTAAGAGAAGCAGTCTGTTCCAACACTTCAATTCACTGTGCGAAGTGAATGGAGTGTTGCTTCACTTTCTAAATGCTGTACTTTCAGACAAAATCACTTTCCTTTGAAAGTGCCTTAAGCTACTTACAAGCATTCACAAAAAACTCACATGCGTTTCTCTGAAAGAGAAGCAGTCTGTTCCAACACTTCAATTCACTGTGCGAAGTGAATGGAGGGTTGCTTTACTTTCAAAAGGCTTACTTTCAGAGAAAATCACTTTCCTTTGAAAGTGCCTTAAGCTACTTTCAAGCATTCCCCAGCAACTCACATGCATTTCTCTGAAAGAGAAGCAGTCTGTTCAAAAACGTCAATTGACTGTGCGAAGTGAATGGAGTGTTGCTTCACTTTCTAAATGCTGTACTTTCAGAGAAAATCACTTTCCTATGAAAGTGCCTTAAGCTAATAATAAGCATTCACAAGAAACCCACATGCATTTCTGTGAAAGAGAAGCAGTCTGTACCAACACTTCAATTCACTGTGCGAAGTGAATGTGTTGTTGTTTCACTTTCTAAATGCTGTACTTTCAGAGAAAATCACTTTCCTTTGAAACTGCCTTAAGCTACTTACAAGCATTCACAAGAAACTCAGATGCCTTTCTCTGAATGAGAAGCATTCTGTTCCAACTCTACAATTCACTGTGCGAAGTGAATGTGTTGTTGTTTCACTTTCTAAATGCTGTACTTTCAGACAAAATAACTTTCCTTTGAAACAGCCTTAAGCTACTTACAAACATTCACCAGCAACTCACATGAGTTTTTCTGAAAGAGAAGCAGTCTGTTCCAACACTTCAATTCACTGTGCAAAGTGAATGGAGTGTTGCTTCACTTTCTAAATGCTTTACTTTCAGAGAAAATCACTTTCCTTTGAAACTGCCTTTAGCTACTTACAAGCACTCACCAGGAACTCACATGAGTTTCTATGACAGAGAAGCAGTCTGTTCCAACACTTCAATTCACTGTGTGAAATGAATGGAGTGTTGTGTCACTTTCTAAATGCTGTACTTTCAGAGAAAATCACTTTCCTTTCAAAGTGCCTTAAGCTACATACAAGCATCCAAAGAAACAAACATCCATTTTTCTGAAAGAGAGGCAGTCTGTTCCAACACTTCAATTCACGGTGCGAAGTAAATGGAGTGTTGCTTCACTTTCTAAATGCTGTACTTTCAGAGAAAATCACTTTCCTTTGAAAGTGCCTTAAGCTACTTACAAGCATTCCCCAGCAACTCACATGAGTTTCTCTGAAAGAGAAGCAGTCTGTTCCAACAATTCAATTCACTGTGTGAAGTGAATGTGTTGTTGTTTCATTTTCAAAATACTGTACTTTCAGAGAAAATCACTTTCCTTTGAAACTGCCTTAAGCTACTTACATGCATTCACCAGCAACTCACAATCATTTTTCTGAAAGAGAAGCAGTCTGTTCCCACACTTCAATTCACTGTGCGAAGTGAATGTGTTGTTGTTTCACTTTCTAAATGCTGTATTTTCAGAGAAAATCACTTTCCTTTGAAACTGCCTTAAGTTACTTAGAAGCATTCACCAGCAACTCACAAGCATTTCTCTGAAAGAGAAGCAGTCTGTTCCAACACTTCAATTCACTGTGCGAAGAGAATGGAGTGTTGCTTCACTTTCTAAATGCTGTACTTTCAGAGAAAATCACTTTCCTTTGAAAGTTCCTTAAGCTACTTACAAGCATTCACAAGAAACTCACATGCATTTCTCTGAAAGAGAAGCAGTCTGTTCCAAAACTTCAATTGACAGTGCGAAGTGAATGGAGTGTTGTGTCACTTTCTAAATGCTGTACTTTCAGAGAAAATCACTTTCCTTTGAAAGTGCCTTAAGCTACTTACAAGCATTCACCAGCAACTCACATGCATTTCTCTGAAAGAGAAGCAGTCTGTTCCAACACTTCAATTCACTGTGCAAAGTAAGTGGAGTATTGCTTCACTTTTTAAATGCTGTACTTTCAGAGAAAATCACTTTCCTTTGAAAGTGCCTTAAGCTAATTATAAGGATTCAAAAGAAACTCACATGCATTTCTCTGAAAGAGAAGCAGTCTGTTCCAACACTTCAATTCACTGTGCGAAGTGAATGGAGTGTTGCTTCACTTTTTAAATGCTGTCCTTTCAGAGAAAATCACTTTCCTTTGAAACTGCCTTCAGCTACTTACAAGCATTCACCAGCAACTCACATGAGTTTCTCTGAAAGAAAAGCAGTCTGTTCCAACAATTCATTTCATTGTGCGAAGTGAATGGAGTGTTGCTTCACCTTCTAAATGCTGTACTTTCAGAGAAAATCACTTTCCTTTGAAACTGCCTTAAGCTACAAACAAGCATTCACCAGCAACTCACATAAGTTTCTCTGAAAGAGAGGCAGTCTGTTCCAACACTTCAATTCACTGTGCGAAGTGAATGGAGGGTTGCTTCACTTTCAAAAGGCTGTACTTTCAGAGAAAATCACTTTCCTTTGAAAGTGCCTTAAGCTACTTTCAAGCATTCCCCAGCAACTCACATGCATTTCTCTGAAAGAGAAGCAGTCTGTTCAAAAACGTCAATTGACTGTGCGAAGTGAATGGAGTGTTGCTTCACTTTCTAAATGCTGTACTTTCAGAGAAAATCACTTTCCTATGAAAGTGCCTTAAGCTAATAATAAGCATTCACAAGAAACCCACATGCATTTCTGTGAAAGAGAAGCAGTCTGTACCAACACTTCAATTCACTGTGCGAAGTGAATGTGTTGTTGTTTCACTTTCTAAATGCTGTACTTTCAGAGAAAATCACTTTCCTTTGAAACTGCCTTAAGCTACTTACAAGCATTCACAAGAAACTCAGATGCCTTTCTCTGAAAGAGAAGCATTCTGTTCCAACTCTACAATTCACTGTGCGAAGTGAATGTGTTGTTGTTTCACTTTCTAAATGCTGTACTTTCAGACAAAATAACTTTCCTTTGAAACAGCCTTAAGCTACTTACAAACATTCACCAGCAACTCACATGAGTTTTTCTGAAAGAGAAGCAGTCTGTTCCAACACTTCAATTCACTGTGCAAAGTGAATGGAGTGTTGCTTCACTTTCTAAATGCTTTACTTTCAGAGAAAATCACTTTCCTTTGAAACTGCCTGTAGCTACTTACAAGCACTCACCAGGAACTCACATGAGTTTCTATGACAGAGAAGCAGTCTGTTCCAACACTTCAATTCACTGTATGAAATGAATGGAGTGTTGTGTCACTTTCTAAATGCTGTACTTTCAGAGAAAATCACTTTCCTTTCAAAGTGCCTTAAGCTACATACAAGCATCCAAAGAAACAAACATCCATTTTTCTGAAAGAGAGGCAGTCTGTTCCAACACTTCAATTCACGGTGCGAAGTAAATGGAGTGTTGCTTCACTTTCTAAATGCTGTACTTTCAGAGAAAATCACTTTCCTTTGAAAGTGCCTTAAGCTACTTACAAGCATTCCCCAGCAACTCACATGAGTTTCTCTGAAAGAGAAGCAGTCTGTTCCAACAATTCAATTCACTGTGTGAAGTGAATGTGTTGTTGTTTCATTTTCAAAATACTGTACTTTCAGAGAAAATCACTTTCCTTTGAAACTGCCTTAAGCTACTTACATGCATTCACCAGCAACTCACAATCATTTTTCTGAAAGAGAAGCAGTCTGTTCCCACACATCAATTCACTGTGCGAAGTGAATGTGTTGTTGTTTCACTTTCTAAATGCTGTATTTTCAGAGAAAATCACTTTCCTTTGAAACTGCCTTAAGTTACTTAGAAGCATTCACCAGCAACTCACAAGCATTTCTCTGAAAGAGAAGCAGTCTGTTCCAACACTTCAATTCACTGTGCGAAGAGAATGGAGTGTTGCTTCACTTTCTAAATGCTGTACTTTCAGAGAAAATCACTTTCCTTTGAAAGTTCCTTAAGCTACTTACAAGCATTCACAAGAAACTCACATGCATTTCTCTGAAAGAGAAGCAGTCTGTTCCAAAACTTCAATTGACAGTGCGAAGTGAATGGAGTGTTGTGTCACTTTCTAAATGCTGTACTTTCAGAGAAAATCACTTTCCTTTGAAAGTGCCTTAAGCTACTTACAAGCATTCACCAGCAACTCACATGCATTTCTCTGAAAGAGAAGCAGTCTGTTCCAACACTTCAATTCACTGTGCAAAGTAAGTGGAGTATTGCTTCACTTTTTAAATGCTGTACTTTCAGAGAAAATCACTTTCCTTTGAAAGTGCCTTAAGCTAATTATAAGGATTCAAAAGAAACTCACATGCATTTCTCTGAAAGAGAAGCAGTCTGTTCCAACACTTCAATTCACTGTGCGAAGTGAATGGAGTGTTGCTTCACTTTTTAAATGCTGTCCTTTCAGAGAAAATCACTTTCCTTTGAAACTGCCTTCAGCTACTTACAAGCATTCACCAGCAACTCACATGAGTTTCTCTGAAAGAAAAGCAGTCTGTTCCAACACTTCATTTCATTGTGCGAAGTGAATGGAGTGTTGCTTCACCTTCTAAATGCTGTACTTTCAAAGAAAATCACTTTCCTTTGAAACTGCCTTAAGCTACTTACAAGCATTCACAAAAAACTCACATGCGTTTCTCTGAAAGAGAAGCAGTCTGTTCCAACACTTCAATTCACTGTGCGAAGTGAATGGAGGGTTGCTTCACTTTCAAAAGGCTGTACTTTCAGAGAAAATCACTTTCCTTTGAAAGTGCCTTAAGCTACTTTCAAGCATTCCCCAGCAACTCACATGCATTTCTCTGAAAGAGAAGCAGTCTGTTCAAAAACGTCAATTGACTGTGCGAAGTGAATGGAGTGTTGCTTCACTTTCTAAATGCTGTACTTTCAGAGAAAATCACTTTCCTATGAAAGTGCCTTAAGCTAATAATAAGCATTCACAAGAAACCCACATGCATTTCTGTGAAAGAGAAGCAGTCTGTACCAACACTTCAATTCACTGTGCGAAGTGAATGTGTTGTTGTTTCACTTTCTAAATGCTGTACTTTCAGAGAAAATCACTTTCCTTTGAAACTGCCTTAAGCTACTTACAAGCATTCACAAGAAACTCAGATGCCTTTCTCTGAAAGAGAAGCATTCTGTTCCAACTCTACAATTCACTGTGCGAAGTGAATGTGTTGTTGTTTCACTTTCTAAATGCTGTACTTTCAGACAAAATAACTTTCCTTTGAAACAGCCTTAAGCTACTTACAAACATTCACCAGCAACTCACATGAGTTTTTCTGAAAGAGAAGCAGTCTGTTCCAACACTTCAATTCACTGTGCAAAGTGAATGGAGTGTTGCTTCACTTTCTAAATGCTTTACTTTCAGAGAAAATCACTTTCCTTTGAAACTGCCTTTAGCTACTTACAAGCACTCACCAGGAACTCACATGAGTTTCTATGACAGAGAAGCAGTCTGTTCCAACACTTCAATTCACTGTGTGAAATGAATGGAGTGTTGTGTCACTTTCTAAATGCTGTACTTTCAGAGAAAATCACTTTCCTTTCAAAGTGCCTTAAGCTACATACAAGCATCCAAAGAAACAAACATCCATTTTTCTGAAAGAGAGGCAGTCTGTTCCAACACTTCAATTCACGGTGCGAAGTAAATGGAGTGTTGCTTCACTTTCTAAATGCTGTACTTTCAGAGAAAATCACTTTCCTTTGAAAGTGCCTTAAGCTACTTACAAGCATTCCCCAGCAACTCACATGAGTTTCTCTGAAAGAGAAGCAGTCTGTTCCAACAATTCAATTCACTGTGTGAAGTGAATGTGTTGTTGTTTCATTTTCAAAATACTGTACTTTCAGAGAAAATCACTTTCCTTTGAAACTGCCTTAAGCTACTTACATGCATTAACCAGCAACTCACAATCATTTTTCTGAAAGAGAAGCAGTCTGTTCCCACACTTCAATTCACTGTGCGAAGTGAATGTGTTGTTGTTTCACTTTCTAAATGCTGTATTTTCAGAGAAAATCACTTTCCTTTGAAACTGCCTTAAGTTACTTAGAAGCATTCACCAGCAACTCACAAGCATTTCTCTGAAAGAGAAGCAGTCTGTTCCAACACTTCAATTCACTGTGCGAAGAGAATGGAGTGTTGCTTCACTTTCTAAATGCTGTACTTTCAGAGAAAATCACTTTCCTTTGAAAGTTCCTTAAGCTACTTACAAGCATTCACAAGAAACTCACATGCATTTCTCTGAAAGAGAAGCAGTCTGTTCCAAAACTTCAATTGACAGTGCGAAGTGAATGGAGTGTTGTGTCACTTTCTAAATGCTGTACTTTCAGAGAAAATCACTTTCCTTTGAAAGTGCCTTAAGCTACTTACAAGCATTCACCAGCAACTCACATGCATTTCTCTGAAAGAGAAGCAGTCTGTTCCAACACTTCAATTCACTGTGCAAAGTAAGTGGAGTATTGCTTCACTTTTTAAATGCTGTACTTTCAGAGAAAATCACTTTCCTTTGAAAGTGCCTTAAGCTAATTATAAGGATTCAAAAGAAACTCACATGCATTTCTCTGAAAGAGAAGCAGTCTGTTCCAACACTTCAATTCACTGTGCGAAGTGAATGGAGTGTTGCTTCACTTTTTAAATGCTGTCCTTTCAGAGAAAATCACTTTCCTTTGAAACTGCCTTCAGCTACTTACAAGCATTCACCAGCAACTCACATGAGTTTCTCTGAAAGAGAAGCAGTCTGTTCCAACACTTCATTTCATTGTGCGAAGTGAATGGAGTGTTGCTTCACCTTCTAAATGCTGTACTTTCAGAGAAAATCACTTTCCTTTGAAACTGCCTTAAGCTACAAACAAGCATTCACCAGCAACTCACATAAGTTTCTCTGAAAGAGAAGCAGTCTGTTCCAACACTTCAATTCACTGTGCGAAGTGAAAGTGTTGTTGTTTCACTTTCTAAATGCTGTAATTTCAGAGAAAATCACTTTCCTTTGAAACTGCCTTAAGCTACTTACAAGCATTCTCCAGCAACTCACATGCATTTCTCTGAAAGAAAAGCAGTCTGTTCCAACACTTCAATTCCCTGTGCGAAGTGAATGGAGGGTTGCTTCACTTTCTGAATGCTGTATTATAGAGAAAATCACTTTCCTTTGAAACTGCCTTCAGCTGCTTACAAGCATTCACCAGCAAATCACATGCATTTCTCTGATAGAGAAGCAGTCTGTTCCAACACTTCAATTCACTGTGCGAAGTGAATGGAGTGTTGCTTCACTTTCTAAATGCTGTACTTTCAGAGAAAATCACTTTCGTTTGAAACTGCCTTCAGCTACATACAAGCATTCACCAGCAACTCACATGAGTTTCTCTGAAAGAGAAGCAGTCTGTTCCAAAACTTCATTTCATTGTGCGAAGTGAATGGAGTTTTGCTTCACTTTCTAAATGCTGTACTTTCAGAGAAAATCACTTTCCTTTCAAAGTACCTTAAGCTACAAACAAGCATTCACCAGCAACTCACATGGGTTTCTCTGAAAGAGAAGTTGTCTGTTCCAACATTTCAATTCACTGTGCGAAGTGAATGTGTTGTTATTTCACTTTCTAAATGCTGTAATTTCAGAGAAAATCACTTTCCTTTGAAACTGCCTTAAGCTACTTACAAGCATTCACCAGCAACTCACATGCATTTCTCTGAAAGAGAAGCAGTCTGTTCCAACACTTCAATTCACTGTGCGAAGTGAATGTGTTGTTGTTTCATTTTCTAAATGCTGTACTTTCAGAGAAAATCACTTTCCTTTGAAACTGCCTCAAGCTTCTAACAAGCATTCACCAGCAGGTCACATCAGTTTCTCTGAAAGAGAAGCAGTCTGTTACATCAATTCAATTCACTGTGCGAAGTGAATGGAGTGTTGGTTCACTTTCTAAATGCTGTACTTTCAGAGAAAATCACTTTCCTTTGAAACTGCCTTCAGTTACTTAAAAGCATTCAACAACAACTCACATGAGTTTCTCTGAAAGAGAAGCAATCTGTTCCAACACTTCAATTCACTGTGCGAAGTGAATGGAGTGTTGCTTCACTCTCCAAATGCTGTACTTTCAGAGACAATCACTTTCCTTTGAAACTGCCTTAAGCTACTTACAAGCATTCACCAGCAACTCACATGAGTTTCTCTGAAAGAGAAGCAGTCTGTTCCAACACTACAATTCACTGTGCGAAGTGAATGGAGTGTTGTGTCACTTTCTAAATGCTGTACTTTCAGAGAAAATCACTTTCCTTTCAAAGTGCCTTAAGCTACATACAAGCATCCAAAGAAACAAACATCCATTTTTCTGAAAGAGAGGCAGTCTGTTCCAACACTTCAATTCACGGTGCGAAGTAAATGGAGTGTTGCTTCACTTTCTAAATGCTGTACTTTCAGAGAAAATCACTTTCCTTTGAAAGTGCCTTAAGCTACTTACAAGCATTCCCCAGCAACTCACATGAGTTTCTCTGAAAGAGAAGCAGTCTGTTCCAACAATTCAATTCACTGTGTGAAGTGAATGTGTTGTTGTTTCATTTTCAAAATACTGTACTTTCAGAGAAAATCACTTTCCTTTGAAACTGCCTTAAGCTACTTACATGCATTCACCAGCAACTCACAATCATTTTTCTGAAAGAGAAGCAGTCTGTTCCCACACTTCAATTCACTGTGCGAAGTGAATGTGTTGTTGTTTCACTTTCTAAATGCTGTATTTTCAGAGAAAATCACTTTCCTTTGAAACTGCCTTAAGTTACTTAGAAGCATTCACCAGCAACTCACAAGCATTTCTCTGAAAGAGAAGCAGTCTGTTCCAACACTTCAATTCACTGTGCGAAGAGAATGGAGTGTTGTGTCACTTTCTAAATGCTGTACTTTCAGAGAAAATCACTTTCCTTTGAAAGTTCCTTAAGCTACTTACAAGCATTCACAAGAAACTCACATGCATTTCTCTGAAAGAGAAGCAGTCTGTTCCAAAACTTCAATTGACAGTGCGAAGTGAATGGAGTGTTGTTTCATTTTCAAAATGCTGTACTTTCAGAGAAAATCACTTTCCTTTGAAAGTGCCTTAAGCTACTTACAAGCATTCACCAGCAACTCACATGCATTTCTCTGAAAGAGAAGCAGTCTGTTCCAACACTTCAATTCACTGTGCAAAGTAAGTGGAGTATTGCTTCACTTTTTAAATGCTGTACTTTCAGAGAAAATCACTTTCCTTTGAAAGTGCCTTAAGCTAATTATAAGGATTCAAAAGAAACTCACATGCATTTCTCTGAAAGAGAAGCAGTCTGTTCCAACACTTCAATTCACTGTGCGAAGTGAATGGAGTGTTGCTTCACTTTTTAAATGCTGTCCTTTCAGAGAAAATCACTTTCCTTTGAAACTGCCTTCAGCTACTTACAAGCATTCACCAGCAACTCACATGAGTTTCTCTGAAAGAGAAGCAGTCTGTTCCAACACTTCATTTCATTGTGCGAAGTGAATGGAGTGTTGCTTCACCTTCTAAATGCTGTACTTTCAGAGAAAATCACTTTCCTTTGAAACTGCCTTAAGCTACAAACAAGCATTCACCAGCAACTCACATAAGTTTCTCTGAAAGAGAAGCAGTCTGTTCCAACACTTCAATTCACTGTGCGAAGTGAAAGTGTTGTTGTTTCACTTTCTAAATGCTGTAATTTCAGAGAAAATCACTTTCCTTTGAAACTGCCTTAAGCTACTTACAAGCATTCTCCAGCAACTCACATGCATTTCTCTGAAAGAAAAGCAGTCTGTTCCAACACTTCAATTCCCTGTGCGAAGTGAATGGAGGGTTGCTTCACTTTCTGAATGCTGTATTATAGAGAAAATCACTTTCCTTTGAAACTGCCTTCAGCTGCTTACAAGCATTCACCAGCAAATCACATGCATTTCTCTGATAGAGAAGCAGTCTGTTCCAACACTTCAATTCACTGTGCAAAGTGAATGGAGTGTTGCTTCACTTTCTAAATGCTGTACTTTCAGAGAAAATCACTTTCCTTTGAAACTGCCTTCAGCTACATACAAGCATTCACCAGCAACTCACATGAGTTTCTCTGAAAGAGAAGCAGTCTGTTCCAAAACTTCATTTCATTGTGCGAAGTGAATGGAGTTTTGCTTCACTTTCTAAATGCTGTACTTTCAGAGAAAATCACTTTCCTTTCAAAGTACCTTAAGCTACAAACAAGCATTCACCAGCAACTCACATGGGTTTCTCTGAAAGAGAAGTTGTCTGTTCCAACATTTCAATTCACTGTGCGAAGTGAATGTGTTGTTATTTCACTTTCTAAATGCTGTAATTTCAGAGAAAATCACTTTCCTTTGAAACTGCCTTAAGCTACTTACAAGCATTCACCAGCAACTCACATGCATTTCTCTGAAAGAGAAGCAGTCTGTTCCAACACTTCAATTCACTGTGCGAAGTGAATGTGTTGTTGTTTCATTTTCTAAATGCTGTACTTTCAGAGAAAATCACTTTCCTTTGAAACTGCCTCAAGCTTCTAACAAGCATTCACCAGCAGGTCACATCAGTTTCTCTGAAAGAGAAGCAGTCTGTTACATCAATTCAATTCACTGTGCGAAGTGAATGGAGTGTTGGTTCACTTTCTAAATGCTGTACTTTCAGAGAAAATCACTTTCCTTTGAAACTGCCTTCAGTTACTTAAAAGCATTCAACAACAACTCACATGAGTTTCTCTGAAAGAGAAGCAATCTGTTCCAACACTTCAATTCACTGTGCGAAGTGAATGGAGTGTTGCTTCACTCTCCAAATGCTGTACTTTCAGAGACAATCACTTTCCTTTGAAACTGCCTTAAGCTACTTACAAGCATTCACCAGCAACTCACATGAGTTTCTCTGAAAGAGAAGCAGTCTGTTCCAACACTTCAATTCACTGTGCGAAGTGAATGGAGTGTTGTGTCACTTTCTAAATGCTGTACTTTCAGAGAAAATCACTTTCCTTTCAAAGTGCCTTAAGCTACATACAAGCATCCAAAGAAACAAACATCCATTTTTCTGAAAGAGAGGCAGTCTGTTCCAACACTTCAATTCACGGTGCGAAGTAAATGGAGTGTTGCTTCACTTTCTAAATGCTGTACTTTCAGAGAAAATCACTTTCCTTTGAAAGTGCCTTAAGCTACTTACAAGCATTCCCCAGCAACTCACATGAGTTTCTCTGAAAGAGAAGCAGTCTGTTCCAACAATTCAATTCACTGTGTGAAGTGAATGTGTTGTTGTTTCATTTTCAAAATACTGTACTTTCAGAGAAAATCACTTTCCTTTGAAACTGCCTTAAGCTACTTACATGCATTCACCAGCAACTCACAATCATTTTTCTGAAAGAGAAGCAGTCTGTTCCCACACTTCAATTCACTGTGCGAAGTGAATGTGTTGTTGTTTCACTTTCTAAATGCTGTATTTTCAGAGAAAATCACTTTCCTTTGAAACTGCCTTAAGTTACTTAGAAGCATTCACCAGCAACTCACAAGCATTTCTCTGAAAGAGAAGCAGTCTGTTCCAACACTTCAATTCACTGTGCGAAGAGAATGGAGTGTTGTGTCACTTTCTAAATGCTGTACTTTCAGAGAAAATCACTTTCCTTTGAAAGTTCCTTAAGCTACTTACAAGCATTCACAAGAAACTCACATGCATTTCTCTGAAAGAGAAGCAGTCTGTTCCAAAACTTCAATTGACAGTGCGAAGTGAATGGAGTGTTGTTTCATTTTCAAAATGCTGTACTTTCAGAGAAAATCACTTTCCTTTGAAAGTGCCTTAAGCTACTTACAAGCATTCACCAGCAACTCACATGCATTTCTCTGAAAGAGAAGCAGTCTGTTCCAACACTTCAATTCACTGTGCAAAGTAAGTGGAGTATTGCTTCACTTTTTAAATGCTGTACTTTCAGAGAAAATCACTTTCCTTTGAAAGTGCCTTAAGCTAATTATAAGGATTCAAAAGAAACTCACATGCATTTCTCTGAAAGAGAAGCAGTCTGTTCCAACACTTCAATTCACTGTGCGAAGTGAATGGAGTGTTGCTTCACTTTTTAAATGCTGTCCTTTCAGAGAAAATCACTTTCCTTTGAAACTGCCTTCAGCTACTTACAAGCATTCACCAGCAACTCACATGAGTTTCTCTGAAAGAGAAGCAGTCTGTTCCAACACTTCATTTCATTGTGCGAAGTGAATGGAGTGTTGCTTCACCTTCTAAATGCTGTACTTTCAGAGAAAATCACTTTCCTTTGAAACTGCCTTAAGCTACAAACAAGCATTCACCAGCAACTCACATAAGTTTCTCTGAAAGAGAAGCAGTCTGTTCCAACACTTCAATTCACTGTGCGAAGTGAAAGTGTTGTTGTTTCACTTTCTAAATGCTGTAATTTCAGAGAAAATCACTTTCCTTTGAAACTGCCTTAAGCTACTTACAAGCATTCTCCAGCAACTCACATGCATTTCTCTGAAAGAAAAGCAGTCTGTTCCAACACTTCAATTCCCTGTGCGAAGTGAATGGAGGGTTGCTTCACTTTCTGAATGCTGTATTATAGAGAAAATCACTTTCCTTTGAAACTGCCTTCAGCTGCTTACAAGCATTCACCAGCAAATCACATGCATTTCTCTGATAGAGAAGCAGTCTGTTCCAACACTTCAATTCACTGTGCGAAGTGAATGGAGTGTTGCTTCACTTTCTAAATGCTGTACTTTCAGAGAAAATCACTTTCCTTTGAAACTGCCTTCAGCTACATACAAGCATTCACCAGCAACTCACATGAGTTTCTCTGAAAGAGAAGCAGTCTGTTCCAAAACTTCATTTCATTGTGCGAAGTGAATGGAGTTTTGCTTCACTTTCTAAATGCTGTACTTTCAGAGAAAATCACTTTCCTTTCAAAGTACCTTAAGCTACAAACAAGCATTCACCAGCAACTCACATGGGTTTCTCTGAAAGAGAAGTTGTCTGTTCCAATATTTCAATTCACTGTGCGAAGTGAATGTGTTGTTATTTCACATTCTAAATGCTGTAATTTCAGAGAAAATCACTTTCCTTTGAAACTGCCTTAAGCTACTTACAAGCATTCACCAGCAACTCACATGCATTTCTCTGAAAGAGAAGCAGTCTGTTCCAACACTTCAATTCACTGTGCGAAGTGAATGTGTTGTTGTTTCATTTTCTAAATGCTGTACTTTCAGAGAAAATCACTTTCCTTTGAAACTGCCTCAAGCTTCTAACAAGCATTCACCAGCAGGTCACATCAGTTTCTCTGAAAGAGAAGCAGTCTGTTACATCAATTCAATTCACTGTGCGAAGTGAATGGAGTGTTGGTTCACTTTCTAAATGCTGTACTTTCAGAGAAAATCACTTTCCTTTGAAACTGCCTTCAGTTACTTAAAAGCATTCAACAACAACTCACATGAGTTTCTCTGAAAGAGAAGCAATCTGTTCCAACACTTCAATTCACTGTGCGAAGTGAATGGAGTGTTGCTTCACTCTCCAAATGCTGTACTTTCAGAGACAATCACTTTCCTTTGAAACTGCCTTAAGCTACTTACAAGCATTCACCAGCAACTCACATGAGTTTCTCTGAAAGAGAAGCAGTCTGTTCCAACACTTCAATTCATTCTGCGAAGTGAATGGAGTGTTGCTTCACATTCTAAATGCTGTACTTTCAGAGAAAATCACTTTCCTTTCAAAGTGCCTTAAGCTACATACAAGCATCCAAAGAAACAAACATCCATTTTTCTGAAAGAGAGGCAGTCTGTTCCAACACTTTAATTCACGGTGCGAAGTAAATGGAGTGTTGCTTCACTTTCTAAATGCTGTACTTTCAGAGAAAATCACTTTCCTTTGAAAGTGCCTTAAGCTACTTACAAGCATTCCCCAGCAACTCACATGAGTTTCTCTGAAAGAGAAGCAGTCTGTTCCAACAATTCAATTCACTGTGTGAAGTGAATGTGTTGTTGTTTCATTTTCAAAATACTGTACTTTCAGAGAAAATCACTTTCCTTTGAAACTGCCTTAAGCTACTTACATGCATTCACCAGCAACTCACAATCATTTTTCTGAAAGAGAAGCAGTCTGTTCCCACACTTCAATTCACTGTGCGAAGTGAATGTGTTGTTGTTTCACTTTCTAAATGCTGTATTTTCAGAGAAAATCACTTTCCTTTGAAACTGCCTTAAGTTACTTAGAAGCATTCACCAGCAACTCACAAGCATTTCTCTGAAAGAGAAGCAGTCTGTTCCAACACTTCAATTCACTGTGCGAAGAGAATGGAGTGTTGCGTCACTTTCTAAATGCTGTACTTTCAGAGAAAATCACTTTCCTTTGAAAGTTCCTTAAGCTACTTACAAGCATTCACAAGAAACTCACATGCATTTCTCTGAAAGAGAAGCAGTCTGTTCCAAAACTTCAATTGACAGTGCGAAGTGAATGGAGTGTTGTGTCACTTTCTAAATGCTGTACTTTCAGAGAAAATCACTTTCCTTTGAAAGTGCCTTAAGCTACTTACAAGCATTCACCAGCAACTCACATGCATTTCTCTGAAAGAGAAGCAGTCTGTTCCAACACTTCAATTCACTGTGCAAAGTAAGTGGAGTATTGCTTCACTTTTTAAATGCTGTAATTTCAGAGAAAATCACTTTCCTTTGAAAGTGCCTTAAGCTAATTATAAGGATTCAAAAGAAACTCACATGCATTTCTCTGAAAGAGAAGCAGTCTGTTCCAACACTTCAATTCACTGTGCGAAGTGAATGGAGTGTTGCTTCACTTTTTAAATGCTGTCCTTTCAGAGAAAATCACTTTCCTTTGAAACTGCCTTCAGCTACTTACAAGCATTCACCAGCAACTCACATGAGTTTCTCTGAAAGAAAAGCAGTCTGTTCCAACACTTCATTTCATTGTGCGAAGTGAATGGAGTGTTGCTTCACCTTCTAAATGCTGTACTTTCAGAGAAAATCACTTTCCTTTGAAACTGCCTTAAGCTACAAACAAGCATTCACCAGCAACTCACATAAGTTTCTCTGAAAGAGAAGCAGTCTGTTCCAACACTTCAATTCAATGTGCGAAGTGAAAGTGTTGTTGTTTCACTTTCTAAATGCTGTAATTTCAGAGAAAATCACTTTCCTTTGAAACTGCCTTAAGCTACTTACAAGCATTCTCCAGCAACTCACATGCATTTCTCTGAAAGAAAAGCAGTCTGTTCCAACACTTCAATTCCCTGTGCGAAGTGAATGGAGGGTTGCTTCACTTTCTGAATGCTGTATTATAGAGAAAATCACTTTCCTTTGAAACTGCCTTCAGCTGCTTACAAGCATTCACCAGCAAATCACATGCATTTCTCTGATAGAGAAGCAGTCTGTTCCAACACTTCAATTCACTGTGCGAAGTGAATGGAGTGTTGCTTCACTTTCTAAATGCTGTACTTTCAGAGAAAATCACTTTCCTTTGAAACTGCCTTCAGCTACATACAAGCATTCACCAGCAACTCACATGAGTTTCTCTGAAAGAGAAGCAGTCTGTTCCAAAACTTCATTTCATTGTGCGAAGTGAATGGAGTTTTGCTTCACTTTCTAAATGCTGTACTTTCAGAGAAAATCACTTTCCTTTCAAAGTACCTTAAGCTACAAACAAGCATTCACCAGCAACTCACATGGGTTTCTCTGAAAGAGAAGTTGTCTGTTCCAATATTTCAATTCACTGTGCGAAGTGAATGTGTTGTTATTTCACTTTCTAAATGCTGTAATTTCAGAGAAAATCACTTTCCTTTGAAACTGCCTTAAGCTACTTACAAGCATTCACCAGCAACTCACATGCATTTCTCTGAAAGAGAAGCAGTCTGTTCCAACACTTCAATTCACTGTGCGAAGTGAATGTGTTGTTGTTTCATTTTCTAAATGCTGTACTTTCAGAGAAAATCACTTTCCTTTGAAACTGCCTCAAGCTTCTAACAAGCATTCACCAGCAGGTCACATCAGTTTCTCTGAAAGAGAAGCAGTCTGTTACATCAATTCAATTCACTGTGCGAAGTGAATGGAGTGTTGGTTCACTTTCTAAATGCTGTACTTTCAGAGAAAATCACTTTCCTTTGAAACTGCCTTCAGTTACTTAAAAGCATTCAACAACAACTCACATGAGTTTCTCTGAAAGAGAAGCAATCTGTTCCAACACTTCAATTCACTGTGCGAAGTGAATGGAGTGTTGCTTCACTCTCCAAATGCTGTACTTTCAGAGACAATCACTTTCCTTTGAAACTGCCTTAAGCTACTTACAAGCATTCACCAGCAACTCACATGAGTTTCTCTGAAAGAGAAGCAGTCTGTTCCAACACTTCAATTCATTCTGCGAAGTGAATGGAGTGTTGCTTCACATTCTAAATGCTGTACTTTCAGAGAAAATCACTTTCCTTTCAAAGTGCCTTAAGCTACATACAAGCATCCAAAGAAACAAACATCCATTTTTCTGAAAGAGAGGCAGTCTGTTCCAACACTTCAATTCACGGTGCGAAGTAAATGGAGTGTTGCTTCACTTTCTAAATGCTGTACTTTCAGAGAAAATCACTTTCCTTTGAAAGTGCCTTAAGCTACTTACAAGCATTCCCCAGCAACTCACATGAGTTTCTCTGAAAGAGAAGCAGTCTGTTCCAACAATTCAATTCACTGTGTGAAGTGAATGTGTTGTTGTTTCATTTTCAAAATACTGTACTTTCAGAGAAAATCACTTTCCTTTGAAACTGCCTTAAGCTACTTACATGCATTCACCAGCAACTCACAATCATTTTTCTGAAAGAGAAGCAGTCTGTTCCCACACTTCAATTCACTGTGCGAAGTGAATGTGTTGTTGTTTCACTTTCTAAATGCTGTATTTTCAGAGAAAATCACTTTCCTTTGAAACTGCCTTAAGTTACTTAGAAGCATTCACCAGCAACTCACAAGCATTTCTCTGAAAGAGAAGCAGTCTGTTCCAACACTTCAATTCACTGTGCGAAGAGAATGGAGTGTTGTGTCACTTTCTAAATGCTGTACTTTCAGAGAAAATCACTTTCCTTTGAAAGTTCCTTAAGCTACTTACAAGCATTCACAAGAAACTCACATGCATTTCTCTGAAAGAGAAGCAGTCTGTTCCAAAACTTCAATTGACAGTGCGAAGTGAATGGAGTGTTGTGTCACTTTCTAAATGCTGTACTTTCAGAGAAAATCACTTTCCTTTGAAAGTGCCTTAAGCTACTTACAAGCATTCACCAGCAACTCACATGCATTTCTCTGAAAGAGAAGCAGTCTGTTCCAACACTTCAATTCACTGTGCAAAGTAAGTGGAGTATTGCTTCACTTTTTAAATGCTGTACTTTCAGAGAAAATCACTTTCCTTTGAAAGTGCCTTAAGCTAATTATAAGGATTCAAAAGAAACTCACATGCATTTCTCTGAAAGAGAAGCAGTCTGTTCCAACACTTCAATTCACTGTGCGAAGTGAATGGAGTGTTGCTTCACTTTTTAAATGCTGTCCTTTCAGAGAAAATCACTTTCCTTTGAAACTGCCTTCAGCTACTTACAAGCATTCACCAGCAACTCACATGAGTTTCTCTGAAAGAAAAGCAGTCTGTTCCAACACTTCATTTCATTGTGCGAAGTGAATGGAGTGTTGCTTCACCTTCGAAATGCTGTACTTTCAGAGAAAATCACTTTCCTTTGAAACTGCCTTAAGCTACAAACAAGCATTCACCAGCAACTCACATAAGTTTCTCTGAAAGAGAAGCAGTCTGTTCCAACACTTCAATTCACTGTGCGAAGTGAAAGTGTTGTTGTTTCACTTTCTAAATGCTGTAATTTCAGAGAAAATCACTTTCCTTTGAAACTGCCTTAAGCTACTTACAAGCATTCTCCAGCAACTCACATGCATTTCTCTGAAAGAAAAGCAGTCTGTTCCAACACTTCAATTCCCTGTGCGAAGTGAATGGAGGGTTGCTTCACTTTCTGAATGCTGTATTATAGAGAAAATCACTTTCCTTTGAAACTGCCTTCAGCTGCTTACAAGCATTCACCAGCAAATCACATGCATTTCTCTGATAGAGAAGCAGTCTGTTCCAACACTTCAATTCACTGTGCGAAGTGAATGGAGTGTTGCTTCACTTTCTAAATGCTGTACTTTCAGAGAAAATCACTTTCCTTTGAAACTGCCTTCAGCTACATACAAGCATTCACCAGCAACTCACATGAGTTTCTCTGAAAGAGAAGCAGTCTGTTCCAAAACTTCATTTCATTGTGCGAAGTGAATGGAGTTTTGCTTCACTTTCTAAATGCTGTACTTTCAGAGAAAATCACTTTCCTTTCAAAGTGCCTTAAGCTACATACAAGCATCCAAAGAAACAAACATCCATTTTTCTGAAAGAGAGGCAGTCTGTTCCAACACTTCAATTCACGGTGCGAAGTAAATGGAGTGTTGCTTCACTTTCTAAATGCTGTACTTTCAGAGAAAATCACTTTCCTTTGAAAGTGCCTTAAGCTACTTACAAGCATTCCCCAGCAACTCACATGAGTTTCTCTGAAAGAGAAGCAGTCTGTTCCAACAATTCAATTCACTGTGTGAAGTGAATGTGTTGTTGTTTCATTTTCAAAATACTGTACTTTCAGAGAAAATCACTTTCCTTTGAAACTGCCTTAAGCTACTTACATGCATTCACCAGCAACTCACAATCATTTTTCTGAAAGAGAAGCAGTCTGTTCCCACACTTCAATTCACTGTGCGAAGTGAATGTGTTGTTGTTTCACTTTCTAAATGCTGTATTTTCAGAGAAAATCACTTTCCTTTGAAACTGCCTTAAGTTACTTAGAAGCATTCACCAGCAACTCACAAGCATTTCTCTGAAAGAGAAGCAGTCTGTTCCAACACTTCAATTCACTGTGCGAAGAGAATGGAGTGTTGTGTCACTTTCTAAATGCTGTACTTTCAGAGAAAATCACTTTCCTTTGAAAGTTCCTTAAGCTACTTACAAGCATTCACAAGAAACTCACATGCATTTCTCTGAAAGAGAAGCAGTCTGTTCCAAAACTTCAATTGACAGTGCGAAGTGAATGGAGTGTTGTGTCACTTTCTAAATGCTGTACTTTCAGAGAAAATCACTTTCCTTTGAAAGTGCCTTAAGCTACTTACAAGCATTCACCAGCAACTCACATGCATTTCTCTGAAAGAGAAGCAGTCTGTTCCAACACTTCAATTCACTGTGCAAAGTAAGTGGAGTATTGCTTCACTTTTTAAATGCTGTACTTTCAGAGAAAATCACTTTCCTTTGAAAGTGCCTTAAGCTAATTATAAGGATTCAAAAGAAACTCACATGCATTTCTCTGAAAGAGAAGCAGTCTGTTCCAACACTTCAATTCACTGTGCGAAGTGAATGGAGTGTTGCTTCACTTTTTAAATGCTGTCCTTTCAGAGAAAATCACTTTCCTTTGAAACTGCCTTCAGCTACTTACAAGCATTCACCAGCAACTCACATGAGTTTCTCTGAAAGAAAAGCAGTCTGTTCCAACACTTCATTTCATTGTGCGAAGTGAATGGAGTGTTGCTTCACCTTCGAAATGCTGTACTTTCAGAGAAAATCACTTTCCTTTGAAACTGCCTTAAGCTACAAACAAGCATTCACCAGCAACTCACATAAGTTTCTCTGAAAGAGAAGCAGTCTGTTCCAACACTTCAATTCACTGTGCGAAGTGAAAGTGTTGTTGTTTCACTTTCTAAATGCTGTAATTTCAGAGAAAATCACTTTCCTTTGAAACTGCCTTAAGCTACTTACAAGCATTCTCCAGCAACTCACATGCATTTCTCTGAAAGAAAAGCAGTCTGTTCCAACACTTCAATTCCCTGTGCGAAGTGAATGGAGGGTTGCTTCACTTTCTGAATGCTGTATTATAGAGAAAATCACTTTCCTTTGAAACTGCCTTCAGCTGCTTACAAGCATTCACCAGCAAATCACATGCATTTCTCTGATAGAGAAGCAGTCTGTTCCAACACTTCAATTCACTGTGCGAAGTGAATGGAGTGTTGCTTCACTTTCTAAATGCTGTACTTTCAGAGAAAATCACTTTCCTTTGAAACTGCCTTCAGCTACATACAAGCATTCACCAGCAACTCACATGAGTTTCTCTGAAAGAGAAGCAGTCTGTTCCAAAACTTCATTTCATTGTGCGAAGTGAATGGAGTTTTGCTTCACTTTCTAAATGCTGTACTTTCAGAGAAAATCACTTTCCTTTCAAAGTACCTTAAGCTACAAACAAGCATTCACCAGCAACTCACATGGGTTTCTCTGAAAGAGAAGTTGTCTGTTCCAACATTTCAATTCACTGTGCGAAGTGAATGTGTTGTTATTTCACTTTCTAAATGCTGTAATTTCAGAGAAAATCACTTTCCTTTGAAACTGCCTTAAGCTACTTACAAGCATTCACCAGCAACTCACATGCATTTCTCTGAAAGAGAAGCAGTCTGTTCCAACACTTCAATTCACTGTGCGAAGTGAATGTGTTGTTGTTTCATTTTCTAAATGCTGTACTTTCAGAGAAAATCACTTTCCTTTGAAACTGCCTCAAGCTTCTAACAAGCATTCACCAGCAGGTCACATCAGTTTCTCTGAAAGAGAAGCAGTCTGTTACATCAATTCAATTCACTGTCCGAAGTGAATGGAGTGTTGGTTCACTTTCTAAATGCTGTACTTTCAGAGAAAATCACTTTCCTTTGAAACTGCCTTCAGTTACTTAAAAGCATTCAACAACAACTCACATGAGTTTCTCTGAAAGAGAAGCAATCTGTTCCAACACTTCAATTCACTGTGCGAAGTGAATGGAGTGTTGCTTCACTCTCCAAATGCTGTACTTTCAGAGACAATCACTTTCCTTTGAAACTGCCTTAAGCTACTTACAAGCATTCACCAGCAACTCACATGAGTTTCTCTGAAAGAGAAGCAGTCTGTTCCAACACTTCAATTCATTCTGCGAAGTGAATGGAGTGTTGCTTCACATTCTAAATGCTGTACTTTCAGAGAAAATCACTTTCCTTTCAAAGTACCTTAAGCTACAAACAAGCATTCACCCGCAACTCACATGCGTTTCTCTGAAAGAGAAGCAGTCTGTTCCAACACTTGAATTCACTGTGCGAAGTGAACGTGTTGTTGTTTCACTTTCTAAATGCTGTAATTTCAGAGAAAATCACTTTCCTTTGAAACTGCCTTAAGCTACTTACAAGCATTCTCCAGCAACTCACATGCATTTCTCTGAAAGAGAAGCAGTCTGTTCCAACACTTCAATTCACTGTGCGAAGTGAATGGAGGGTTGCTTCACTTTCAAAAGGCTGTACTTTCAGAGAAAATCACTTTCCTTTGAAAGTGCCTTAAGCTACTTTCAAGCATTCCCCAGCAACTCACATCCATTTCTCTAAAAGAAAAGCATTCTGTTCCCACTCTACAATTCACTGGGCGAAGTCAATGTGTTGTTGTTTCACTTTCTAAATGCTGTACTTTCAGAGAAAATCACTTTCCTTTCAAAGTACCTTAAGCTACTTACAAGCATTCACCAGCAACTCACATGAGTTTCTCTGAAAGAGAAGCAGTCTGTTCCAACACTTCAATTCACTGTGTGAAGTGAATGTGTTGTTGTTTCACTTTCTAAATGCTGTACTTTAAGAGAAAATCACTTTCCTTTGAAACTGCCTTAAGGTACTTACAAGCATTCACCAGGAACACACATGAATTTCTCTGAAAGAGAAGCAGTCTGTTCCAACACTTCAATTCACTGTGAGAAGTGAATGGAGTGTTGCTCCACTTTCTAAATGCTGTACTTTCAGAGAAAATCACTTTTCTTTGAAACTGCCTTAATTTACTTACAAGCATTCACCAGCAACTCAGATGCATTTCTCTGTAAGAGAAGCAGTCTGTTCCAACACTTCAATTCACTGTGCGAAGTGAATGGAGTGTTGCTTCACTTTCTAAATGCTGTACTTTCAGACAAAATCACTTTCCTTTGAAAGTGCCTTAAGCTACTTACAAGCATTCACAAAAAACTCACATGCGTTTCTCTGAAAGAGAAGCAGTCTGTTCCAACACTTCAATTCACTGTGCGAAGTGAATGGAGGGTTGCTTCACTTTCAAAAGGCTGTACTTTCAGAGAAAATCACTTTCCTTTGAAAGTGCCTTAAGCTACTTTCAAGCATTCCCCAGCAACTCACATGCATTTCTCTGAAAGAGAAGCAGTCTGTTCAAAAACGTCAATTGACTGTGCGAAGTGAATGGAGTGTTGCTTCACTTTCTAAATGCTGTACTTTCAGAGAAAATCTCTTTCCTATGAAAGTGCCTTAAGCTAATAATAAGCATTCACAAGAAACCCACATGCATTTCTGTGAAAGAGAAGCAGTCTGTACCAACACTTCAATTCACTGTGCGAAGGGAATGTGTTGTTGTTTCACTTTCTAAATGCTGTACTTTCAGAGAAAATCACTTTCCTTTGAAACTGCCTTAAGCTACTTACAAGCATTCACAAGAAACTCAGATGCCTTTCTCTGAAAGAGAAGCATTCTGTTCCAACTCTACAATTCACTGTGCGAAGTGAATGTGTTGTTGTTTCACTTTCTAAATGCTGTACTTTCAGACAAAATAACTTTCCTTTGAAACAGCCTTAAGCTACTTACAAACATTCACCAGCAACTCACATGAGTTTTTCTGAAAGAGAAGCAGTCTGTTCCAACACTTCAATTCACTGTGCAAAGTGAATGGAGTGTTGCTTCACTTTCTAAATGCTTTACTTTCAGAGAAAATCACTTTCCTTTGAAACTGCCTTTAGCTACTTACAAGCACTCACCAGGAACTCACATGAGTTTCTATGACAGAGAAGCAGTCTGTTCCAACACTTCAATTCACTGTGTGAAATGAATGGAGTGTTGTGTCACTTTCTAAATGCTGTACTTTCAGAGAAAATCACTTTCCTTTCAAAGTGCCTTAAGCTACATACAAGCATCCAAAGAAACAAACATCCATTTTTCTGAAAGAGAGGCAGTCTGTTCCAACACTTCAATTCACGGTGCGAAGTAAATGGAGTGTTGCTTCACTTTCTAAATGCTGTACTTTCAGAGAAAATCACTTTCCTTTGAAAGTGCCTTAAGCTACTTACAAGCATTCCCCAGCAACTCACATGAGTTTCTCTGAAAGAGAAGCAGTCTGTTCCCACAATTCAATTCACTGTGTGAAGTGAATGTGTTGTTGTTTCATTTTCAAAATACTGTACTTTCAGAGAAAATCACTTTCCTTTGAAACTGCCTTAAGCTACTTACATGCATTCACCAGCAACTCACATGCATTTCTCTGAAATAGAAACAGGCTGTTCCAACACTTCAATTCACTGTGCGAAGTGAATGGAGTGTTGTGACACTTTCTAAATGCTGTACTTTCAGAGAAAATCACTTTCCTTTCAAAGTACATTAAGCTACTTACAAGCATTCACCAGCAACTCACAATCATTTTTCTGAAAGAGAAGCAGTCTGTTCCCACACTTCAATTCACTGTGCGAAGTGAATGTGTTGTTGTTTCACTTTCTAAATGCTGTATTTTCAGAGAAAATCACTTTCCTTTGAAACTGCCTTAAGTTACTTAGAAGCATTCACCAGCAACTCACAAGCATTTCTCTGAAAGAGAAGCAGTCTGTTCCAACACTTCAATTCACTGTGCGAAGAGAATGGAGTGTTGCTTCACTTTCTAAATGCTGTACTTTCAGAGAAAATCACTTTCCTTTGAAAGTTCCTTAAGCTACTTACAAGCATTCACAAGAAACTCACATGCATTTCTCTGAAAGAGAAGCAGTCTGTTCCAAAACTTCAATTGACAGTGCGAAGTGAATGGAGTGTTGTGTCACTTTCTAAATGCTGTACTTTCAGAGAAAATCACTTTCCTTTGAAAGTGCCTTAAGCTACTTACAAGCATTCACCAGCAACTCACATGCATTTCTCTGAAAGAGAAGCAGTCTGTTCCAACACTTCAATTCACTGTGCAAAGTAAGTGGAGTATTGCTTCACTTTTTAAATGCTGTACTTTCAGAGAAAATCACTTTCCTTTGAAAGTGCCTTAAGCTAATTATAAGGATTCAAAAGAAACTCACATGCATTCTCTGAAAGAGAAGCAGTCTGTTCCAACACTTCAATTCACTGTGCGAAGTGAATGGAGTGTTGCTTCACTTTTTAAATGCTGTCCTTTCAGAGAAAATCATTTTCCTTTGAAACTGCCTTCAGCTACTTACAAGCATTCACCAGCAACTCACATGAGTTTCTCTGAAAGAGAAGCAGTCTGTTCCAACAGTTCATTTCATTGTGCGAAGTGAATGGAGTGTTGCTTCACCTTCTAAATGCTGTACTTTCAGAGAAAATCACTTTCCTTTGAAACTGCCTTAAGCTACAAACAAGCATTCACCAGCAACTCACATAAGTTTCTCTGAAAGAGAAGCAGTCTGTTCCAACACTTCAATTCACTGTGCGAAGTGAAAGTGTTGTTGTTTCACTTTCTAAATGCTGTAATTTCAGAGAAAATCACTTTCCTTTGAAACTGCCTTAAGCTACTTACAAGCATTCTCCAGCAACTCACATGCATTTCTCTGAAAGAAAAGCAGTCTGTTCCAACACTTCAATTCCCTGTGCGAAGTGAATGGAGGGTTGCTTCACTTTCTGAATGCTGTATTATAGAGAAAATCACTTTCCTTTGAAACTGCCTTCAGCTGCTTACAAGCATTCACCAGCAAATCACATGCATTTCTCTGATAGAGAAGCAGTCTGTTCCAACACTTCAATTCACTGTGCGAAGTGAATGGAGTGTTGCTTCACTTTCTAAATGCTGTACTTTCAGAGAAAATCACTTTCCTTTGAAACTGCCTTCAGCTACATACAAGCATTCACCAGCAACTCACATGAGTTTCTCTGAAAGAGAAGCAGTCTGTTCCAAAACTTCATTTCATTGTGCGAAGTGAATGGAGTTTTGCTTCACTTTCTAAATGCTGTACTTTCAGAGAAAATCACTTTCCTTTCAAAGTACCTTAAGCTACAAACAAGCATTCACCAGCAACTCACATGGGTTTCTCTGAAAGAGAAGTTGTCTGTTCCAACATTTCAATTCACTGTGCGAAGTGAATGTGTTGTTATTTCACTTTCTAAATGCTGTAATTTCAGAGAAAATCACTTTCCTTTGAAACTGCCTTAAGCTACTTACAAGCATTCACCAGCAACTCACATGCATTTCTCTGAAAGAGAAGCAGTCTGTTCCAACACTTCAATTCACTGTGCGAAGTGAATGTGTTGTTGTTTCATTTTCTAAATGCTGTACTTTCAGAGAAAATCACTTTCCTTTGAAACTGCCTCAAGCTTCTAACAAGCATTCACCAGCAGGTCACATCAGTTTCTCTGAAAGAGAAGCAGTCTGTTACATCAATTCAATTCACTGTGCGAAGTGAATGGAGTGTTGGTTCACTTTCTAAATGCTGTACTTTCAGAGAAAATCACTTTCCTTTGAAACTGCCTTCAGTTACTTAAAAGCATTCAACAACAACTCACATGAGTTTCTCTGAAAGAGAAGCAATCTGTTCCAACACTTCAATTCACTGTGCGAAGTGAATGGAGTGTTGCTTCACTCTCCAAATGCTGTACTTTCAGAGACAATCACTTTCCTTTGAAACTGCCTTAAGCTACTTACAAGCATTCACCAGCAACTCACATGAGTTTCTCTGAAAGAGAAGCAGTCTGTTCCAACACTTCAATTCATTCTGCGAAGTGAATGGAGTGTTGCTTCACATTCTAAATGCTGTACTTTCAGAGAAAATCACTTTCCTTTCAAAGTACCTTAAGCTACAAACAAGCATTCACCCGCAACTCACATGCGTTTCTCTGAAAGAGAAGCAGTCTGTTCCAACACTTGAATTCACTGTGCGAAGTGAACGTGTTGTTGTTTCACTTTCTAAATGCTGTAATTTCAGAGAAAATCACTTTCCTTTGAAACTGCCTTAAGCTACTTACAAGCATTCTCCAGCAACTCACATGCATTTCTCTGAAAGAGAAGCAGTCTGTTCCAACATTTCAATTCACTGTGCGAAGTGAATGGAGGGTTGCTTCACTTTCAAAAGGCTGTACTTTCAGAGAAAATCACTTTCCTTTGAAAGTGCCTTAAGCTACTTTCAAGCATTGCCCAGCAACTCGCATGCATTTCTCTGAAAGAGAAGCAGTCTGTTCCAAAACTTCAATTGACTGTGCGAATTGAAAGGAGTGTTGATTCACTTTCTAAATGCTGTACTTTAGAGAAAATCACTTTCCTTTGAAAGTGCCTTAAGCTACATACAAGCATTCAAAAGAAACACACATCCACTTTTCTGAAAGAGAGGCAGTCTGTTCCAAAACTTCAATTCACTGTGCGAAGTGAATGGAGTGTTGCTTCACTTTCTAAATGCTGTACTTTCAGAGAAAATCACTTTCTTTTCAAAGTGCCTTAAGCTACTTACAAGCATTCACCAGCAACTCACATGAGTTTCTCTGAAAGAGAAGCAGTCTGTTCCAACACTTCAATTCACTGTGCGAAGTGAATGTGTTGTTTCATTTTCAAAATGCTGTACTTTCATAGAAAATCACTTTCCTTTGAAACACCCTTCAGCTACATACAAGCATTCACCAGCAACTCACATGCATTTCTCTGAAAGAGAAACAGGCTGTTCCAACACTTCAATTCACTGTGCGAAGTGAATGGAGTGTTGCTTCATTTTCTAAATGCTGTACTTTCAGAGAAAATCACTTTCCTTTGAAACTGCCTTCAACTACTCACAAGCATTCACCAGCAACTCACATGCATTTCTCTGATAGAGAAGCAGTCTGTTCCAACACTTCAATTCACTGTGCGAAGTGAATGGAGTGTTGCTTCACTTTCTAAAGGCTGTACTTTCAGAGAAAATCACTTTCCTTTGAAACTGCCTTCAGCTACATACAAGCATTCACCAGCAACTCACATGAGTTTCTCTGAAAGAGAAGCAGTCTGTTCCAACACTTCATTTCATTGTGCGAAGTGAATGGAGTGTTGCTTCACCTTCTAAATGCTGTACTTTCAGAGAAAATCACTTTCCTTTGAAACTGCCTTAAGCTACAAACAAGCATTCACCAGCAACTCACATAAGTTTCACTGAAAGAGAAGCAGTCTGTTCCAACACTTCAATTCACTGTGCGAAGTGAAAGTGTTGTTGTTTCACTTTCTAAATGCTGTAATTTCAGAGAAAATCACTTTCCTTTGAAACTGCCTTAAGCTACTTACAAGCATTCTCCAGCAACTCACATGCATTTCTCTGAAAGAAAAGCAGTCTGATCCAACACTTCAATTCCCTGTGCGAAGTGAATGGAGGGTTGCTTCACTTTCTAAATGCTGTATTATAGAGAAAATCACTTTCCTTTGAAACTGCCTTCAGCTGCTTACAAGCATTCACCAGCAAATCACATGCATTTCTCTGATAGAGAAGCAGTCTGTTCCAACACTTCAATTCACTGTGCGAAGTGAATGGAGTGTTGCTTCACTTTCTAAATGCTGTACTTTCAGAGAAAATCACTTTCCTTTGAAACTGCCTTCAGCTACATACAAGCATTCACCAGCAACTCACATGAGTTTCTCAAAGAGAAGCAGTCTGTTCCAAAACTTCATTTCATTGTGCGAAGTGAATGGAGTTTTGCTTCACTTTCTAAATGCTGTACTTTCAGAGAAAATCACTTTCCTTTCAAAGTACCTTAAGCTACAAACAAGCATTCAACAGCAACTCACATGAGTTTCTCTGAAAGAGAAGTTGTCTGTTCCAACATTTCAATTCACTGTGCGAAGTGAATGTGTTGTTATTTCACTTTCTAAATGCTGTAATTTCAGAGAAAATCACTTTCCTTGGAAACTGCCTTAAGGTACTTACAAGCATTCACCAGGATCTCACATGAGTTTCTATGACAGAGAAACAGTCTGTTCCAACACTTCAATTCACTGTGTGAAATGAATGGAGTGTTGTGTCACTTTCTAAATGCTGTACTTTCAGAGAAAATCACTTTCCTTTCAAAGTGCCTTAAGCTACATACAAGCATCTAAAGAAACAAACATCCATTTTTCTGAAAGAGAGGCAGTCTGTTCCAACACTTCAATTCACGGTGCGAAGTGAATGTGTTGTTGTTTCACTTTCTAAATGCTGTACTTTCAGAGAAAATCACTTTCCTTTGAAAGTGCCTTAAGCTACTTACAAGCATTCCCCAGCAACTCACATGAGTTTCTCTGAAAGAGAAGCAGTCTGTTCCAACAATTCAATTCACTGTGTGAAGTGAATGTGTTGTTGTTTCATTTTCAAAATACTGTACTTTCAGAGAAAATCACTTTCCTTTGAAACTGCCTTAAGCTACTTACATGCATTCACCAGCAACTCACATGCATTTCTCTGAAATAGAAACAGGCTGTTCCAACACTTCAATTCACTGTGCGAAGTGAATGGAGTGTTGTGAGACTTTCTAAATGCTGTACTTTCAGAGAAAATTACTTTCCATTCAAAGTACATTAAGCTACTTACAAGCATTCACCAGCAACTCACAATCATTTTTCTGAAAGAGAAGCAGTCTGTTCCAACACTTCAATTCACTGTGCGAAGTGAATGTGTTGTTGTTTCACTTTCTAAATGCTGTATTTTCAGAGAAAATCACTTTCCTTTGAAACTGCCTTAAGTTACTTAGAAGCATTCACCAGCAACTCACAAGCATTTCTCTGAAAGAGAAGCAGTCTGTTCCAACACTTCAATTCACTGTGCGAAGAGAATGGAGTGTTGCTTCACTTTCTAAATGCTGTACTTTCAGAGAAAATCACTTTCCTTTGAAAGTTCCTTAAGCTACTTACAAGCATTCACAAGAAACTCACATGCATTTCTCTGAAAGAGAAGCAGTCTGTTCCAAAACTTCAATTGACAGTGCGAAGTGAATGGAGTGTTTGTCACTTTCTAAATGCTGTGCTTTCAGAGAAAATCACTTTCCTTTGAAAGTGCCTTAAGCTACTTACAAGCATTCACCAGCAACTCACATGCATTTCTCTGAAAGAGAAGCAGTCTGTTTCAACACTTCAATTCACTGTGCGAAGTGAATGTGTTGTTGTTTCATTTTCTAAATGCTGTACTTTCAGAGAAAATCACTTTCCTTTGAAACTGCCTTAAGCTACTTACATGCATTCACCAGCAACTCACATGCATTTCTCTGAAATAGAAACAGGCTGTTCCAACACTTCAATTCACTGTGCGAAGTGAATGGAGTGTTGTGACACTTTCTAAATGCTGTACTTTCAGAGAAAATCACTTTCCTTTCAAAGTACATTAAGCTACTTACAAGCATTCACCAGCAACTCACAATCATTTTTCTGAAAGAGAAGCAGTCTGTTCCAACACTTCAATTCACTGTGCGAAGTGAATGTGTTGTTGTTTCACTTTCTAAATGCTGTATTTTCAGAGAAAATCACTTTCCTTTGAAACTGCCTTAAGTTACTTAGAAGCATTCACCAGCAACTCACAAGCATTTCTCTGAAAGAGAAGCAGTCTGTTCCAACATTTCAATTCACTGTGCGAAGGGAATGGAGTGTTGCTTCACTTTCTAAATGCTGTACTTTCAGAGAAAATCACTTTCCTTTGAAACTGCCTTATGCTACTTGCAAGCATTCTCCAGCAACTCACATGCATTTCTCTGAAAGAGAAGCAGTCTGTTCCAACACTTCAATTCACTGTGCGAAGTGAATGGAGGGTTGCTTCACTTTCAAAAGGCTGTACTTTCAGAGAAAATCACTTTCCTTTGAAAGTGCCTTAAGCTACTTTCAAGCATTGCCCAGCAACTCGCATGCATTTCTCTGAAAGAGAAGCAGTCTGTTCCAAAACTTCAATTGACTGTGCGAATTGAAAGGAGTGTTGATTCACTTTCTAAATGCTGTACTTTAGAGAAAATCACTTTCCTTTGAAAGTGCCTTAAGCTACATACAAGCATTCAAAAGAAACACACATCCACTTTTCTGAAAGAGAGGCAGTCTGTTCCAAAACTTCAATTCACTGTGCGAAGTGAATGGAGTGTTGCTTCACTTTCTAAATGCTGTACTTTCAGAGAAAATCACTTTCTTTTCAAAGTGCCTTAAGCTACTTACAAGCATTCACCAGCAACTCACATGAGTTTCTCTGAAAGAGAAGCAGTCTGTTCCAACACTTCAATTCACTGTGCGAAGTGAATGTGTTGTTTCATTTTCAAAATGCTGTACTTTCATAGAAAATCACTTTCCTTTGAAACACCCTTCAGCTACATACAAGCATTCACCAGCAACTCACATGCATTTCTCTGAAAGAGAAACAGGCTGTTCCAACACTTCAATTCACTGTGCGAAGTGAATGGAGTGTTGCTTCATTTTCTAAATGCTGTACTTTCAGAGAAAATCACTTTCCTTTGAAACTGCCTTCAACTACTCACAAGCATTCACCAGCAACTCACATGCATTTCTCTGATAGAGAAGCAGTCTGTTCCAACACTTCAATTCACTGTGCGAAGTGAATGGAGTGTTGCTTCACTTTCTAAAGGCTGTACTTTCAGAGAAAATCACTTTCCTTTGAAACTGCCTTCAGCTACATACAAGCATTCACCAGCAACTCACATGAGTTTCTCTGAAAGAGAAGCAGTCTGTTCCAAAACTTCATTTCATTGTGCGAAGTGAATGGAGTTTTGCTTCACATTCTAAATGCTGTACTTTCAGAGAAAATCACTTTCCTTTCAAAGTACCTTAAGCTACAAACAAGCATTCACCAGCAACTCACATGAGTTTCTATGAAAGAGAAGCTGTCTGTTCCAACATTTCAATTCACTGTGCGAAGTGAATGTGTTGTTATTTCACTTTCTAAATGCTGTAATTTCAGAGAAAATCACTTTCCTTTGAAACTGCCTTAAGCTACTTACAAGCATTCACCAGCAACTCACATGCATTTCTCTGAAAGAGAAGCAGTCTGTTTCAACACTTCAATTCACTGTGCGAAGTGAATGTGTTGTTGTTTCATTTTCTAAATGCTGTACTTTCAGAGAAAATCACTTTCCTTTGAAACTGCCTTAAGCTACTTACATGCATTCACCAGCAACTCACATGCATTTCTCTGAAATAGAAACAGGCTGTTCCAACACTTCAATTCACTGTGCGAAGTGAATGGAGTGTTGTGACACTTTCTAAATGCTGTACTTTCAGAGAAAATCACTTTCCTTTCAAAGTACATTAAGCTACTTACAAGCATTCACCAGCAACTCACAATCATTTTTCTGAAAGAGAAGCAGTCTGTTCCAACACTTCAATTCACTGTGCGAAGTGAATGTGTTGTTGTTTCACTTTCTAAATGCTGTATTTTCAGAGAAAATCACTTTCCTTTGAAACTGCCTTAAGTTACTTAGAAGCATTCACCAGCAACTCACAAGCATTTCTCTGAAAGAGAAACAGTCTGTTCCAACACTTCAATTCACTGTGCGAAGAGAATGGAGTGTTGCTTCACTTTCTAAATGCTGTACTTTCAGAGAAAATCACTTTCCTTTGAAAGTTCCTTAAGCTACTTACAAGCATTCACAAGAAACTCACATGCATTTCTCTGAAAGAGAAGCAGTGTGTTCCAAAACTTCAATTGACAGTGCGAAGTGAATGGAGTGTTGTGTCACTTTCTAAATGCAGTACTTTCAGAGAAAATCACTTTCCTTTGAAAGTGCCTTAAGCTACTTACAAGCATTCACCAGCAACTCACATGCATTTCTCTGAAAGAGAAGCAGTCTGTTCCAACACTTCAATTCACTGTGCAAAGTAACTGGAGTATTGCTTCACTTTTTAAATGCTGTACTTTCAGAGAAAATTACTTTCCTTTGAAAGTGCCTTAAGCTAATTATAAGGATTCAAAAGAAACTCACATGCATTTCTCTGAAAGAGAAGCAGTCTGTTCCAACACTTCAATTCACTGTGCGAAGTGAATGGAGTGTTGCTTCACTTTTTAAATGCTGTCCTTTCAGAGAAAATCACTTTCCTTTGAAACTGCCTTCAGCTACTTACAAGCATTCACCAGCAACTCACATGAGTTTCTCTGAAAGAGAAGCAGTCTGTTCCAACACTTCATTTCATTGTGCGAAGTGAATGGAGTGTTGCTTCACCTTCTAAATGCTGTACTTTCAGAGAAAATCACTTTCCTTTGAAACTGCCTTAAGCTACAAACAAGCATTCACCAGCAACTCACATAAGTTTCTCTGAAAGAGAAGCAGTCTGTTCCAACACTTCAATTCACTGTGCGAAGTGAAAGTGTTGTTGTTTCACTTTCTAAATGCTGTAATTTCAGAGAAAATCACTTTCCTTTGAAACTGCCTTAAGCTACTTACAAGCATTCTCCAGCAACTCACATGCATTTCTCTGAAAGAAAAGCAGTCTGATCCAACACTTCAATTCCCTGTGCGAAGTGAATGGAGGGTTGCTTCACTTTCTAAATGCTGTATTATAGAGAAAATCACTTTCCTTTGAAACTGCCTTCAGCTGCTTACAAGCATTCACCAGCAAATCACATGCATTTCTCTGATAGAGAAGCAGTCTGTTCCAACACTTCAATTCACTGTGCGAAGTGAATGGAGTGTTGCTTCACTTTCTAAATGCTGTACTTTCAGAGAAAATCACTTTCCTTTGAAACTGCCTTCAGCTACATACAAGCATTCACCAGCAACTCACATGAGTTTCTCTGAAAGAGAAGCAGTCTGTTCCAAAACTTCATTTCATTGTGCGAAGTGAATGGAGTTTTGCTTCACTTTCTAAATGCTGTACTTTCAGAGAAAATCACTTTCCTTTCAAAGTACCTTAAGCTACAAACAAGCATTCAACAGCAACTCACATGAGTTTCTCTGAAAGAGAAGTTGTCTGTTCCAACATTTCAATTCACTGTGCGAAGTGAATGTGTTGTTATTTCACTTTCTAAATGCTGTAATTTCAGAGAAAATCACTTTCCTTGGAAACTGCCTTAAGGTACTTACAAGCATTCACCAGGATCTCACATGAGTTTCTATGACAGAGAAGCAGTCTGTTCCAACACTTCAATTCACTGTGTGAAATGAATGGAGTGTTGTGTCACTTTCTAAATGCTGTACTTTCAGAGAAAATCACTTTCCTTTCAAAGTGCCTTAAGCTACATACAAGCATCTAAAGAAACAAACATCCATTTTTCTGAAAGAGAGGCAGTCTGTTCCAACACTTCAATTCACGGTGCGAAGTAAATGGAGTGTTGCTTCACTTTCTAAATGCTGTACTTTCAGAGAAAATCACTTTCCTTTGAAAGTGCCTTAAGCTACTTACAAGCATTCCCCAGCAACTCACATGAGTTTCTCTGAAAGAGAAGCAGTCTGTTCCAACAATTCAATTCACTGTGTGAAGTGAATGTGTTGTTGTTTCATTTTCAAAATACTGTACTTTCAGAGAAAATCACTTTCCTTTGAAACTGCCTTAAGCTACTTACATGCATTCACCAGCAACTCACATGCATTTCTCTGAAATAGAAACAGGCTGTTCCAACACTTCAATTCACTGTGCGAAGTGAATGGAGTGTTGTGAGACTTTCTAAATGCTGTACTTTCAGAGAAAATTACTTTCCATTCAAAGTACATTAAGCTACTTACAAGCATTCACCAGCAACTCACAATCATTTTTCTGAAAGAGAAGCAGTCTGTTCCAACACTTCAATTCACTGTGCGAAGTGAATGTGTTGTTGTTTCACTTTCTAAATGCTGTATTTTCAGAGAAAATCACTTTCCTTTGAAACTGCCTTAAGTTACTTAGAAGCATTCACCAGCAACTCACAAGCATTTCTCTGAAAGAGAAGCAGTCTGTTCCAACACTTCAATTCACTGTGCGAAGAGAATGGAGTGTTGCTTCACTTTCTAAATGCTGTACTTTCAGAGAAAATCACTTTCCTTTGAAAGTTCCTTAAGCTACTTACAAGCATTCACAAGAAACTCACATGCATTTCTCTGAAAGAGAAGCAGTCTGTTCCAAAACTTCAATTGACAGTGCGAAGTGAATGGAGTGTTGTGTCACTTTCTAAATGCTGTGCTTTCAGAGAAAATCACTTTCCTTTGAAAGTGCCTTAAGCTACTTACAAGCATTCACCAGCAACTCACATGCATTTCTCTGAAAGAGAAGCAGTCTGTTTCAACACTTCAATTCACTGTGCGAAGTGAATGTGTTGTTGTTTCATTTTCTAAATGCTGTACTTTCAGAGAAAATCACTTTCCTTTGAAACTGCCTTAAGCTACTTACATGCATTCACCAGCAACTCACATGCATTTCTCTGAAATAGAAACAGGCTGTTCCAACACTTCAATTCACTGTGCGAAGTGAATGGAGTGTTGTGACACTTTCTAAATGCTGTACTTTCAGAGAAAATCACTTTCCTTTCAAAGTACATTAAGCTACTTACAAGCATTCACCAGCAACTCACAATCATTTTTCTGAAAGAGAAGCAGTCTGTTCCAACACTTCAATTCACTGTGCGAAGTGAATGTGTTGTTGTTTCACTTTCTAAATGCTGTATTTTCAGAGAAAATCACTTTCCTTTGAAACTGCCTTAAGTTACTTAGAAGCATTCACCAGCAACTCACAAGCATTTCTCTGAAAGAGAAGCAGTCTGTTCCAACACTTCAATTCACTGTGCGAAGAGAATGGAGTGTTGCTTCACTTTCTAAATGCTGTACTTTCAGAGAAAATCACTTTCCTTTGAAAGTTCCTTAAGCTACTTACAAGCATTCACAAGAAACTCACATGCATTTCTCTGAAAGAGAAGCAGTCTGTTCCAAAACTTCAATTGACAGTGCGAAGTGAATGGAGTGTTGTGTCACTTTCTAAATGCAGTACTTTCAGAGAAAATCACTTTCCTTTGAAAGTGCCTTAAGCTACTTACAAGCATTCACCAGCAACTCACATGCATTTCTCTGAAAGAGAAGCAGTCTGTTCCAACACTTCAATTCACTGTGCAAAGTAACTGGAGTATTGCTTCACTTTTTAAATGCTGTACTTTCAGAGAAAATCACTTTCCTTTGAAAGTGCCTTAAGCTAATTATAAGGATTCAAAAGAAACTCACATGCATTTCTCTGAAAGAGAAGCAGTCTGTTCCAACACTTCAATTCACTGTGCGAAGTGAATGGAGTGTTGCTTCACTTTTTAAATGCTGTCCTTTCAGAGAAAATCACTTTCCTTTGAAACTGCCTTCAGCTACTTACAAGCATTCACCAGCAACTCACATGAGTTTCTCTGAAAGAGAAGCAGTCTGTTCCAACACTTCATTTCATTGTGCGAAGTGAATGGAGTGTTGCTTCACCTTCTAAATGCTGTACTTTCAGAGAAAATCACTTTCCTTTGAAACTGCCTTAAGCTACAAACAAGCATTCACCAGCAACTCACATAAGTTTCTCTGAAAGAGAAGCAGTCTGTTCCAACACTTCAATTCACTGTGCGAAGTGAAAGTGTTGTTGTTTCACTTTCTAAATGCTGTAATTTCAGAGAAAATCACTTTCCTTTGAAACTGCCTTAAGCTACTTACAAGCATTCTCCAGCAACTCACATGCATTTCTCTGAAAGAAAAGCAGTCTGTTCCAACACTTCAATTCCCTGTGCGAAGTGAATGGAGGGTTGCTTCACTTTCTAAATGCTGTATTATAGAGAAAATCACTTTCCTTTGAAACTGCCTTCAGCTGCTTACAAGCATTCACCAGCAAATCACATGCATTTCTCTGATAGAGAAGCAGTCTGTTCCAACACTTCAATTCACTGTGCGAAGTGAATGGAGTGTTGCTTCACTTTCTAAATGCTGTACTTTCAGAGAAAATCACTTTCCTTTGAAACTGCCTTCAGCTACATACAAGCATTCACCAGCAACTCACATGAGTTTCTCTGAAAGAGAAGCAGTCTGTTCCAAAACTTCATTTCATTGTGCGAAGTGAATGGAGTTTTGCTTCACTTTCTAAATGCTGTACTTTCAGAGAAAATCACTTTCCTTTCAAAGTACCTTAAGCTACAAACAAGCATTCAACAGCAACTCACATGAGTTTCTCTGAAAGAGAAGTTGTCTGTTCCAACATTTCAATTCACTGTGCGAAGTGAATGTGTTGTTATTTCACTTTCTAAATGCTGTAATTTCAGAGAAAATCACTTTCCTTGGAAACTGCCTTAAGGTACTTATAAGCATTCACCAGGATCTCACATGAGTTTCTATGACAGAGAAGCAGTCTTTTCCAACACTTCAATTCACTGTGTGAAATGAATGGAGTGTTGTGTCACTTTCTAAATGCTGTACTTTCAGAGAAAATCACTTTCCTTTCAAAGTGCCTTAAGCTACATACAAGCATCTAAAGAAACAAACATCCATTTTTCTGAAAGAGAGGCAGTCTGTTCCAACACTTCAATTCACGGTGCGAAGTAAATGGAGTGTTGCTTCACTTTCTAAATGCTGTACTTTCAGAGAAAATCACTTTCCTTTGAAAGTGCCTTAAGCTACTTACAAGCATTCCCCAGCAACTCACATGAGTTTCTCTGAAAGAGAAGCAGTCTGTTCCAACAATTCAATTCACTGTGTGAAGTGAATGTGTTGTTGTTTCATTTTCAAAATACTGTACTTTCAGAGAAAATCACTTTCCTTTGAAACTGCCTTAAGCTACTTACATGCATTCACCAGCAACTCACATGCATTTCTCTGAAATAGAAACAGGCTGTTCCAACACTTCAATTCACTGTGCGAAGTGAATGGAGTGTTGTGAGACTTTCTAAATGCTGTACTTTCAGAGAAAATTACTTTCCATTCAAAGTACATTAAGCTACTTACAAGCATTCACCAGCAACTCACAATCATTTTTCTGAAAGAGAAGCAGTCTGTTCCAACACTTCAATTCACTGTGCGAAGTGAATGTGTTGTTGTTTCACTTTCTAAATGCTGTATTTTCAGAGAAAATCACTTTCCTTTGAAACTGCCTTAAGTTACTTAGAAGCATTCACCAGCAACTCACAAGCATTTCTCTGAAAGAGAAGCAGTCTGTTCCAACACTTCAATTCACTGTGCGAAGAGAATGGAGTGTTGCTTCACTTTCTAAATGCTGTACTTTCAGAGAAAATCACTTTCCTTTGAAAGTTCCTTAAGCTACTTACAAGCATTCACCAGAAACTCACATGCATTTCTCTGAAAGAGAAGCAGTCTGTTCCAAAACTTCAATAGACAGTGCGAAGTGAATGGAGTGTTGTGTCACTTTCTAAATGCTGTGCTTTCAGAGAAAATCACTTTCCTTTGAAAGTGCCTTAAGCTACTTACAAGCATTCACCAGCAACTCACATGCATTTCTCTGAAAGAGAAGCAGTCTGTTTCAACACTTCAATTCACTGTGCGAAGTGAATGTGTTGTTGTTTCATTTTCTAAATGCTGTACTTTCAGAGAAAATCACTTTCCTTTGAAACTGCCTTAAGCTACTTACATGCATTCACCAGCAACTCACATGCATTTCTCTGAAATAGAAACAGGCTGTTCCAACACTTCAATTCACTGTGCGAAGTGAATGGAGTGTTGTGACACTTTCTAAATGCTGTACTTTCAGAGAAAATCACTTTCCTTTCAAAGTACATTAAGCTACTTACAAGCATTCACCAGCAACTCACAATCATTTTTCTGAAAGAGAAGCAGTCTGTTCCAACACTTCAATTCACTGTGCGAAGTGAATGTGTTGTTGTTTCACTTTCTAAATGCTGTATTTTCAGAGAAAATCACTTTCCTTTGAAACTGCCTTAAGTTACTTAGAAGCATTCACCAGCAACTCACAAGCATTTCTCTGAAAGAGAAGCAGTCTGTTCCAACACTTCAATTCACTGTGCGAAGAGAATGGAGTGTTGCTTCACTTTCTAAATGCTGTACTTTCAGAGAAAATCACTTTCCTTTGAAAGTTCCTTAAGCAACATACAAGCATTCACAAGAAACTCACATGCATTTCTCTGAAAGAGAAGCAGTCTGTTCCAAAACTTCAATTGACAGTGCGAAGTGAATGGAGTGTTGTGTCACTTTCTAAATGCAGTACTTTCAGAGAAAATCACTTTCCTTTGAAAGTGCCTTAAGCTACTTACAAGCATTCACCAGCAACTCACATGCATTTCTCTGAAAGAGAAGCAGTCTGTTCCAACACTTCAATTCATTGTGCAAAGTAACTGGAGTATTGCTTCACTTTTTAAATGCTGTACTTTCAGAGAAAATCACTTTCCTTTGAAAGTGCCTTAAGCTAATTATAAGGATTCAAAAGAAACTCACATGCATTTCTCTGAAAGAGAAGCAGTCTGTTCCAACACTTCAATTCACTGTGCGAAGTGAATGGAGTGTTGCTTCACTTTTTAAATGCTGTCCTTTCAGAGAAAATCACTTTCCTTTGAAACTGCCTTCAGCTACTTACAAGCATTCACCAGCAACTCACATGAGTTTCTCTGAAAGAGAAGCAGTCTGTTCCAACACTTCATTTCATTGTGCGAAGTGAATGGAGTGTTGCTTCACCTTCTAAATGCTGTACTTTCAGAGAAAATCACTTTCCTTTGAAACTGCCTTAAGCTACAAACAAGCATTCACCAGCAACTCACATAAGTTTCTCTGAAAGAGAAGCAGTCTGTTCCAACACTTCAATTCACTGTGCGAAGTGAAAGTGTTGTTGTTTCACTTTCTAAATGCTGTAATTTCAGAGAAAATCACTTTCCTTTGAAACTGCCTTAAGCTACTTACAAGCATTCTCCAGCAACTCACATGCATTTCTCTGAAAGAAAAGCAGTCTGATCCAACACTTCAATTCCCTGTGCGAAGTGAATGGAGGGTTGCTTCACTTTCTAAATGCTGTATTATAGAGAAAATCACTTTCCTTTGAAACTGCCTTCAGCTGCTTACAAGCATTCACCAGCAAATCACATGCATTTCTCTGATAGAGAAGCAGTCTGTTCCAACACTTCAATTCACTGTGCGAAGTGAATGGAGTGTTGCTTCACTTTCTAAATGCTGTACTTTCAGAGAAAATCACTTTCCTTTGAAACTGCCTTCAGCTACATACAAGCATTCACCAGCAACTCACATGAGTTTCTCTGAAAGAGAAGCAGTCTGTTCCAAAACTTCATTTCATTGTGCGAAGTGAATGGAGTTTTGCTTCACTTTCTAAATGCTGTACTTTCAGAGAAAATCACTTTCCTTTCAAAGTACCTTAAGCTACAAACAAGCATTCAACAGCAACTCACATGAGTTTCTCTGAAAGAGAAGTTGTCTGTTCCAACATTTCAATTCACTGTGCGAAGTGAATGTGTTGTTATTTCACTTTCTAAATGCTGTAATTTCAGAGAAAATCACTTTCCTTGGAAACTGCCTTAAGGTACTTACAAGCATTCACCAGGATCTCACATGAGTTTCTATGACAGAGAAGCAGTCTGTTCCAACACTTCAATTCACTGTGCGAAGTGAAAGTGTTGTTGTTTCACTTTCTAAATGCTGTAATTTCAGAGAAAATCACTTTCCTTTGAAACTGCCTTAAGCTACTTACAAGCATTCTCCAGCAACTCACATGCATTTCTCTGAAAGAAAAGCAGTCTGATCCAACACTTCAATTCCCTGTGCGAAGTGAATGGAGGGTTGCTTCACTTTCTAAATGCTGTATTATAGAGAAAATCACTTTCCTTTGAAACTGCCTTCAGCTGCTTACAAGCATTCACCAGCAAATCACATGCATTTCTCTGATAGAGAAGCAGTCTGTTCCAACACTTCAATTCACTGTGCGAAGTGAATGGAGTGTTGCTTCACTTTCTAAATGCTGTACTTTCAGAGAAAATCACTTTCCTTTGAAACTGCCTTCAGCTACATACAAGCATTCACCAGCAACTCACATGAGTTTCTCTGAAAGAGAAGCAGTCTGTTCCAAAACTTCATTTCATTGTGCGAAGTGAATGGAGTTTTGCTTCACTTTCTAAGTGCTGTACTTTCAGAGAAAATCACTTTCCTTTCAAAGTAACTTAAGCTACAAACAAGCATTCAACAGCAACTCACATGAGTTTCTCTGAAAGAGAAGTTGTCTGTTCCAACATTTCAATTCACTGTGCGAAGTGAATGTGTTGTTATTTCACTTTCTAAATGCTGTAATTTCAGAGAAAATCACTTTCCTTTCAAACTGCCTTAAGCTACTTACAAGCATTCTCCAGCAACTCACATGCATTTCTCTGAAAGAGAAGCAGTCTGTTCCAACACTTCAATTCCCTGTGCGAAGTGAATGGAGTGTTGCTTCACTTTCAAAAGGCTGTACTTTCAGAGAAAATCACTTTCCTTTGATAGTGCCTTTAGCTACGTTCAAATATTCCCCAGCAACTCACGTCCATTTCTCTGAAAGAGATGCAGTCTGTTCCAACACTTCAATTCACTGTGTGAAGTGAATGTGTTGTTGTTTCACTTTCTAAATGCTGTACTTTCAGAGAAAATCACTTTCCTTGGAAACTGCCTTAAGGTACTTACAAGCATTCACCAGGATCTCACATGAATTTCTCTGAAAGAGAAGCAGTCTGTTCCAACACTTCAAATCACTGTGAGAAGTGAATGGAGTGTTGCTTCACTTTCTAAATGCTGTACTTTCAGAGAAAATCACTTTCTTTGAAACAGCCTTAAGCTACTTACAAGCATTCACCAGCAACTCACATGAGTTTCTCTGAAAGAGAAGCAGTCTGTTCCAACCCTTCAATTCACTGTGCGAAGTGAATGGAGTGTTGCTTCACTTTCTAAATGCTGTACTTTCAGAGAAAATCACTTTCCTTTGAAACTGCCTTAAGCTACTTTCAAGCATTCACCAGCAACTCACATGAGATTCTATGACAGAGAAGCAGTCTATTACAACACTTCAATTCACTCTGTGAAGTGAATGGAGTGTTGTGTCACTTTCTAAATGCTGTAATTTCAGAGAAAATCACTTTCCTTTCAAAGTATATTAAGCTACTTACAAGCATTCACCAGCAACTCACAATCATTTTTCTGAAAGTGAAGCAGTCTGTTCCAACACTTCAATTCACTGTGCGAAGTGAATGTGTTGTTGTTTCACTTTCTAAATGCTGTACTTTCAGAGAAAATCACTTTCCTTTGAAACTGCCTTAAGTTAATTACAAGCATTCACCAGCAACTCACATGCATTTCTCTGAAAGAGAAGCAGTCTTTTCCAACACTTCAATTCACTGTGCGAAGTGAATGGAGTGTTGCTTCACTTTCTAAATGCTGTCCTTTCAGAGAAAATTACTTTCCTTTGAAAGTGCCTTAACCTAATTATTAAGCATTCACAAGAAACTCACATGCATTTCTCTGAAAGAGAAGCAGTCTGTTCCAACACTTCAATTCACTGTGCGAAGTGAATGGATTGTTGTGTCACTTTCTAAATGCTGTACTTTCAGAGAAAATCACTTTCCTTTGAAACTGCCTTAAGTTACTTACAAGCATTTACCAGCAACTCACATGAGTTTCTCTGAAAGAGAAGCATTCTGTTCCAACTCTTCAATTCACTGTGCGAAGTGAATGGAGTGTTGTGTCACTTTCTAAATGCTGTAGTTTCAGAGAAAATCACTTTCCTTTCAAAGTACCTTAAGCTATTTACAAGCATTCACCAGCAACTCACATGAGTTTCTCTGAAAGAGAAGCAGTCTGTTCCAACACTTCAATTCACTGTGTGAAGTGAATGTGTTGTTGTTTCACTTTCTAAATGCTGTACTTTCAGAGAAAATCACTTTCCTTAGAAACTACCTTAAGGTACTTACAAGCATTCACCAGGATCTCACATGAATTTCTCTGAAAGAGAAGCAGTCTGTTCCAACACTTCAATTCACTGTGCGAAGTGAATGGAGTGTTGCTTCACTTTCTAAATGCTGTACTTTCAGAGAAAATCACTTTCCTTTGAAACAGCCTTAAGCTACTTACAAGCATTCACCAGCAACTCACATGAGTTTCTCTGAAAGAGAAGCAGTCTGTTCCAACCCTTCAATTCACTGTGCGAAGTGAATGGAGTGTTGCTTCACTTTCCAAATGCTGTACTTTCACAGAAAATCACTTTCCTTTGAAAGTGCCTTAAGCTAATTATAAGCATTCACAAGAAACTCACATGCATTTCTCTGAAAGATAATCAGTCTGTTCCAACACTTCAATTCACTGTGCGAAGTGAATGGAGTGTTGTGTCACTTTCTAAATGCTGTACTTTCAGAGAAAATCACTTTCCTTTGAAAGTGCATTAAGCTACATACAAGCATTCACCAGCAACTCACATGAGTTTCTCTGAAAGAGAAGCATTCTGTTCCAACTCTTCAATTCACTGTGCGAAGTGAATGGAGTGTTGCGTCACTTTCTAAATGCTGTACTTTCAGAGAAAATCACTTTCCTTTGAAACTGCCTTAAGTTACTTACAAGTATTCACCAGCAACTTACATGCATATCTCTGAAAGAGAAGCAGTCTGTTTCATCACTTCAATTCACTGTGCGAAGTGAATGGAGTGTTGCTTCACATTCTAAATGCTGTACTTTCAGAGAAAATCACTTTCCTTTGAAACAGCCTTAAGCTACTTACAAGCATTCACCAGCAACTGACATGAGTTTCTCTGAAAGACAAGCAGTCTGTTCCAACACTTCAATTCACTGTGAGAAGTGAATGTGTTGTTGTTTCACTTTCTAAATGCTGTACTTTCAGAGAAAATCACTTTCCTTTGAAACTGCCTTAAGCTACTTACAGGCATTCACCAGCAACTCACATGCATTTCTCTGAAAGAGAAGCAGTGTGTTACAACACTTCAATTCACTGTGCGAAGTGAATGGCGTGTTGCTTAACTTTCTAAATGCTGTACTTTCAGAGAAATTCACTTTCCTTTGAAAGTGCCTTAAGCTACTTACAAGCATTCACCTGCAACTCACATGCATTTTTCTGAAAGAGAAGCAGTCTGTTCCAACACTTCATTCACTGTGCGAAGTGAATGGAGGGTTGCTTCACTTTTAAAATGCTGTACTTTCAGAGAAAATCATTTTCCTTTGAAACTGCCTTCAGCTTCTTACAAGCATTCAACAGCAACTCACATGAGTTTCTCTGAAAGAGAAGCAGTCTTTTCCAACACTTCATTTCATTGTGCGAAGTGAATGGAGTGTTGCTTCACTTTCTAAATGTTGTACTTTCAGAGAAAATCACTTTCCTTTCAAAGTACCTTAAGCTACAAACAAGCATTCACCAGCAACTCACATAAGTTTCTCTGAAAGGGAAGCAGTCTGTTCCAACACTTCAATTCAATGTGCGAAGTGAATGTGTTGTTGTTTCACTTTGTAAATGCTGTAATTTCAGAGAAAATCACTTTCCTATGAAACTGCCTTAAGCTACGTACAAGCATTCTCCAACAACCCACATGCATTTCTCTGAAAGAGAAGCAGTCTGTTCCAACACTTCAATTCCCTGTGCGAAGTGAATGGAGGGTTGCTTCACTTTCTAAATGCTGTACTTTCAGAGAAAATCACTTTCCTTTGAAACTGCCTTCAGCTACTTACAAGCATTCACCAGCAACTCACATGAGTTTCTCTGAAAGAGAAGCAGTCTGTTCCAACACTTCATTTCATTGTGCGAAGTGAATCGAGTGTTGCTTCACTTTCTAAATCCTGTACTTTCAGAGAAAATCACTTTCTTTTCAAAGTACCTTAAGCTACAAACAAGCATTCACCAGCAACTCACATGAGTTTCTCTGAAAGAGAAGCAGTCTGTTCCAACACTTCAATTCACTGTGCGAAGTGAATGTGTTGTTGTTGCACTTTCTAAAAGCTGTAATTTCAGAGAAAATCACTTTCCTTTGAAACTGCCTTAAGCTACTTACAAGCATTCTCCAGCAAATCACATGCATTTCTCTGAAAGAGAAGCAGTCTGTTCCAACATTTCAAATCCCTGTGCGATGTGAATGGAGGGTTGCTTCACTTTCAAAACACTGTACTTTCAGAGAAAATCACTTTCCTTTGATAGTGCCTTAAGCTACTTTCAAACATTCTCCAGCAACTCACATCCATTTCTCTGAAAGAGAAGCAGTCTGTTCCAACACTTCAGTTCACTGTGTGAAGTGAATGTGTTGTTGTTTCACTTTCTAAATGCTGTACTTTCAGAGGAAATCACTTTCCTTAGAAATTGCCTTAAGGTACTTACAAGCATTCACCAGGATCTCACATAAATTTCTCTGAAAGAGAAGCAGTCTGTTCCAACACTTCAATTCACTGTGAGAAGTGAATGGAGTGTTGCTTCACTTTCTAAATGCTGTACTTTCAGAGAAAATCACTTTCTTTGAAACAGCCTTAAGCTACTTACAAGCATTCACTACCAACTCACATGAGTTTCTCTGAAAGAGAAGCAGTCTGTTCCAACCCTTCAATTCATTGTGCGAAGTGAATGGAGTGTTGCTTCACTTTCTAAATGCTGTACTTTCAGAGAAAATCACTTTCCTTTGAAACTGCCTTAAGCTACTTACAAGCATTCACCAGCAACTCACATGAGTTTCTATGACAGAGAAGCAGTCTATTACAACACTTCAATTCACTCTGTGAATTGAATGGAGTGTTGTGTCACTTTCTAAATGCTGTACTTTCAGAGAAAATCACTTTCCTTTCAAAGTACATTAAGCTACTTACAAGCATTCACCAGGATCTCACATGAATTTCTCTGAAAGAAAAGCAGTCTGTTCCAACACATCAATTCACTGTGCGAAGTGAATGGAGTGTTCCTTCACTTTCTAAATGCTGTACTTTCAGAGAAATTCACTTTCCTTTGAAAGTGCCTTAAGCTACTTACAAGCATTCACCTGCAACTCACATGCATTTTTCTGAAAGAGAAGCAGTCTGTTCCAACACTTCATTCACTGTGCGAAGTGAATGGAGTGTTGCTTCACTTTCTAAATGCTGTATTTTCAGAGAAAATCACTTTCATTTGAAAGTGCCTTAAGGTACTTACAAGCATTGACCAGCAACTCACATGAGTTTCTCTGAATGAGAGGTAGTCTATTCCAACACTTCAATTCACTGAGCGAAGTGATTGGAGTGTTACTTCACTTTCAAAATGCTGTAGTTACAGTGAAAATCACTTTCCTTTGAAAGTGCCTTTAGTTACTTACAAGCATTCACAAGAAACTAACATGCGTTTCTCCGAAAGAAAAGCAGTCTGTTCCAACACTTCAATTCAGTGTGCGAAGTGAATGGAGTGTTGTTTCACTTTCTAAATGCTGAAGTTACAGAGATAATCACTTGCTTTTGAAGGTGCCTTAAGCTACCTACAAGCATTCACAAGCAACTCACATGAGTTTCTCTGAAAGAGAAGCAGTCTATTCCAACACTTCAATTCACTGTGCGAAGTGAATGGAGTGTTACTTCACTTTCCAAATGCTGTAGTTACAGAGAAAATCACTTTCCTTTGAAAGTGCCTTAAGCTACTTACAAGAATTCACAAGAAACTCACATGCGTTTCTCTGAAAGAGAAGCAGTCTTTTCCAACACTTCAATTCACTGTGCAAAGTGAATGGAGTATTACTTCACTTTCTAAATGCTGTACTTTCAGAGAAAATCACTTTCCTTTCAAAGTACATTAAGCTACTTACAATCATTCACCAGCAACTCACAATCACTTTTTTAAAAGAGAAGCAGTCTGTTCCAACACTTCATTTCACTGTGCGAAATGAGATTTGGGTTGCTTCACTTTCAAAATTCTATACTTTCAGAGAAAATCACTTTCCAGTGTAAGTGCCTTAAGCTACTTACAAGCATTCCACAGCAACCCACATGCATTTCTCTGAATGAGAAGCAGTCTGTTCCAAAACTTCAATTCACTGTGCGAAGTGAATGGAGTGTTGCTTCACTTTCTAAATGCTGTACTTTCAGAGAAAATCACTTTCCTTTGAAAGTGCCTTAAGCTAATTATAAGCATTCACAAGAAACTCACATGCATTTCTATGAAAGAGAAGCAGTCTGTTCCAACACTTCAATTCACTGTGCGAAGTGAATGGAGTGTTGCTTCACTTTTTAAATGCTGTACTTTCAGAGAAAATCACTTTCCTTTGAAACTGCCTTAAGCTACTTACATGCATTCACCAGGAACTCAAATGAGTTCCTCTGAGAGAAGCAGTCTGTTCCAACACTTCAATTCACTGTGCAAAGTGAATGGAGTGTTGCATCACTTTCTAAATGATGTACTTTCAGAGAAAATCACTTTCCTTTGAAACTGCCTTAAGCTACTTACAAACATTTACCAGCAACTCACATGAGTTTCTCTGAAAGAGAAGCAGTATGTTCCAACACTTCAATTCACTTTTCAAAGTGAATGGAGTGTTGCCTCACTTTCTAAATGCTGTACTTTCAGAGAAAATCACTTTCCTTTCAAAGTACCTTAAACTACTTACAAGCATTCACCAGCAACTCACATGAGTTTCTCTGAAGGAGAAGCAGTCTGTTCCAAGTTTTCAATACAATATGAGAAGTGAATGAGTTGTTGTTTCACTTTCTAAATGCTGTACTTTCAGAGAAAATCACTTTCCTTTGAAACTGCCCTAAGCTATTTACAAGGATTCACCAGCAACTCACATGAGTTTCTCTGAAAGAGAAGCAGTCTGTTCCAACACTTCAATTCACTGTGCGAAGTGAATGGAGTGTAGCTTCACTTTCTAAATGCTGTACTTTCAGAGAAAATCACTTTACTTTGAAACAGCTTTAAGCTACTTACAAGCATTCACCAGCAACTCACATGAGTTTCTCTGAAAGAGAAGCAGTCTGTTCCAACACTTCAATTCACTGTGCAAATTGAATGGAGTGTTCCTTCACATTCTAAATGCTGTAATTTCAGAGAAAATCACTTTCCTTTGAATCTGCCTTAAGTTACTTACAAGCATTCACAAGAAACCCATATCCATTTCTCTGAAAGAGAAGCAGTCTGTTCCAACACTTGAATTCACTGTGCGAAGTGAATGGATTGTTGCTTCACTTTCTAAGTGCTGTATTTTCAGAAAAAATCACGTTCCTTTGGAACTGCCTTAAACTACTTACTAGCATTCACCAGCAACTCACATGAGTTTCTCTGAAAGAGAAGCAGTCTCTTCCAACACTTTAATTCACTGTGCAAAGTGAATGTAGTGTGGCATCACTTTCTAAATGCTGTACTTTCAGAAAAAATCACGTTCCTTTGAAAGTGCCTTAAGTTACTTACAAGCATTCACCAGCAACTCACATGAGTTTCTCTGAAAGAGAAGCAGTCTGTTCCAACACTTCAATTCACTGTGCAAAGTGAATGGAGTTTTGCTTCACATTCTAAATGCTGTATTTTAAGAGAAAATCACTTTCCTTTCAAAGTGCCTTAAGCTACTTACAATCATTCACCAGCAACTCACACTCAATTTTCTAAAAGAGAAGTAGTCTGTTCCAACACTTCAATTCACTGTGAGAAATGAAAGGAGGGTTGCTTCACTTTCAAAATTCTGTACTTTCAGAGAAAATCACTTTCCAGTGTAAGTGCCTTAAGCTACTTACAAGCATGCCCCAGCAACTCGCATGCATTTCTCTGAAAGAGAAGCAGTCTGTTCCAACACTTCAATACACTGTGCGAAGTGAATGGAGTGTTGCTTCACTTTCTAAATGCTGTACTTTCAGAGAAAATCACTTTCTTTTAAAGGTGTCTTAAGCTAATTATAAGCATTCACTAGAAACTCACATGCATTTCTATGAAAGAGAAGCATTCTGTTCCAACACTTCAATTCACTGTGCGAAGTGAATGGAGTGGTGCTTCACTTTCTAAATGATGTACTTTCAGAGAAAATCACTTTCCTTTGAAACTGCCTTAAGCTACTTACAAACATTCACCAGCAACTCACATGAGTTTCTCTGAAAGAGAAGCAGTATGTTCCAACACTTCAATTCACTGTGCGAAGAGAATGGAGTGTTGCCTCACTTTCTAAATGCTGTACTTTCAGAGCAAATCACTTTCCTTTGAAAGTGCCTTAAGTTACTTACAAGCATTCACCAGCAACTCACATGAGTTTCTCTGAAAGAGAAACAGTCTGTTCCAACACTTCAATTCACTGTGCTTAGTGTATGGAGTGTTGAGTCACTTTCTAAATGCTGTACTTTCAGAGAAAATCACTTTCCTTTCAAAGTACCTTAAGCTAAGTACAAGCATTCACCAGCAACTCACATGAGTTTCTCTGAAAGAGAAGCAGTCTGTTCCAACACTTCAATTCACTGTGCGAAGTGAATGGAGGGTTGCTTCACTTTCAAAATGCTGTTCTTTCAGTGAAAATCACTTTCCTTTTATAGTGCCTTAAGCTACTTACAAGCATTCACTAGCAACTCACATGCATTTCTCTGAAAGTGAAGCAGTCTCTTCCAACATTTCAATTCACTGTGCGAAGTGAATGGAGTGTTGCTTCACTTTCTAAATGCTGTCCTTTCAGAGAAAATCACTTTCCTTTGAAAGTGCCTAAAGCTAACTATAAGCATTCACGAGCAACTCAGAATCATTTTTCAGAAAGAGAAGCAGTCTGTTCCAATACTTCAATTCACTGTGCGAAGTGAATGGAGTGGTGCTTCAATTTTTAAATGCTGTACTTTCAGGGAAAATCACTTTCCTTTCAAAGTACCTTAAGCTAAGTACAAGCATTCACCAGCAACTCACATGAGTTTCTCTGAAAGAGAAGCAGTCTGTTCCAACACTTCAATTCACTGTGCGAAGTGAATGGAGTGTTGCTTCACTTTCTAAATGCTGTACTTTAGAGAAAATCACTTTCCTATGAAACTGCCTTAAGCTACTTACAAGCATTCACCAGCAACTCACATGCATTTCTCTGAAAGAGAAGCAGTCTGTTCCAACACTTCAATTCACTGTGTGAAGTGAATGTGTTGTTGTTTCACTTTCTAAATGCTGTACTTTCAGAGAAAATCACTTTCCTTTGAAACTGCCTTAAGCTACTTGCAAGCATTCTCCAGCAACTCACATGCATTTCTCTGAAAGAGAAGCAGTCTGTTCCAACATTTCAATTCAGTGTGCGAAGTGAATGGAGTGTTGCTTCACTTTCTAAATGCTGTCCTTTCAGAGAAATTCACTTTCCTTAGAAACTGCCTTAAGCTACTTGCAAGCATTCACCAGCAACTCACATGAGTTTCTCTGAAAGAGAAGCAGTCTGTTCCAACACTTCAATTCACTGTGCGAAGTGATTGGAGTGTTACTTCACTTTCTAAATGCTGTAGTTACAGAGAAAATCACTTTCCTTTGAAAGTGCCTTAAGCCACTTACAAGCATTCACAAGAAACTCACATGCATTTCTCTGAAAGAGAAGCAGTCTGTTCCAACACTTCAAATCACTTTGCAAAGTGAATGGAGTGTTGCTTCACTTTCTAAGTGCTATACTTTCAGAGAAAATCACTTTCCTTTGAAACTGCCTTAAGCTACTTACAAGCATTCACCAGCAATTCACATGCATTTCTCTGAAAGAGAGGCAGTCTGTTCAAACATTTCAATTCACTGTGCGAAGTAAATGGAGTGTTGCTTCACTTTCTAAATGCTGTACTTTCAGAGAAAATCACTTTCCTTTGAAACTACCTTATGCTACTTGCAAGCACTCTCCAGCAACTCACATGCATTTCTCTGATAGAGATGCAGTCTGTTCCAACATTTCAATTCACTGTGCGAAGTGAATGGAGTGTTGCTTCACTTTCAAAATGCTGTCCTTTCAGAGAAAAACACTTTCCTTTGAAAGTGCCTTAAGGTACTTCCAAGCATTCACCAGCAACTCTCATGAGTGTCTCTGAAAAAGAAGCAGTCTGTTCCAACACTTCAATTCACTGTGTGAAGTGAATGGAGTGTTGCTTCTTTTTCTAAATGCTGTTTTTACAGAGATAATCACATTTTTTTGAAACTGCCTTAAGCTACTTACAAGGATTTAGAAGAACCTCACATTCGTTTATCTGAAAGAGAAGCAGTCTGTCCCAACATTTCATTTCACAGTGCAAAGAGAATGGAGTGTTGCTTCACTTTCTAAATGCTGTACTTTCAGAGAAAATCACTGTTCTTTGAAAATGCCTTAAGCTACTTACAAGCATTCACCAGCAACTCACATGAGTTTCTCTGAAAGAGAAGCAGTCTGTTCCAACACTTCAATTCACTGTGCGAAGTGTTTGGAGTGTTACTTCACTTCCTAAATGCTGTAGTTACAGAGAAAATCACTTTCCTTTGAAAGTGCCTTAAGCTACTTACAAGCATTCACAAGAAACTCACATGCGTTTCTCTGAAAGAGACGCAGTCTGTTCCAACACTTGAATTCACTGTGCGAAGTGAATGGAGTGTTGCTTCACTTTCTAAGTGCTGTACTTTCAGAGAAAATCACTTTCCTTTGAAACTGCCTTAAGCTACTTACTAGCATTCACCAGCAACTCACATGCATTTCTCTGAAAGAGAAGCAGTCTGTTCCAACATTTCAATTCACTGTGCGAAGTGAATGGAGTGTTGCTTCACTTTCTAAATGCTGTCCTTTCAGAGAAAATCACTTTCCTTTGAAACAGCCTTAAGCTACTTATATGCATTCACCAGCAACTCACATCATTTCTCTGAAAGAGAAACAGTCTGTTCCAACACTTCAATTCACTGTGCGAAGTGAATGGAGTGTTGCGTCACGTTCTAAATGCTGTACTTTCAGAGAAAATCACTTTCCTTTGAAAGTGCCTTAAGCTTCTTCCAAGCATTCACCAGCAACTCTCATGAGTGTCTCTGAAAAAGAAGCAGTCTGTTTCAACCCTTCAATTCACTGTGTGAAGTGAATGGAGTGTTGCTTCACTTTCTAAATGCTGTTGTTACAGAGATAATCACTTTTTTTTGAAACTGCCTTAAGCTACTTACAAGCATTTAGAAGAACCTCACATTCGTTTCTCTGAAAGAGAAGCAGTCTGTCCCAACATTTCAATTCACAGTGCAAAGAGAATGGAGTGTTGCTTCACTTTCTAAATGCTGTACTTTCAGAGAAAATCACTTTCCTTTGAAACTGCCTTCAGCTACTTACAAGCATTCACCAGCAACTCACATGCATTTCTCTGAAAGAGAAGCAGTCTGTTCCAACACTTCAATTCACTGTGCGAAGTGAATGGAGTGTTGCTTCACTTTCTAAATGCTGTACTTTAGAGAAAATCACTTTCCTTTGAAACTGCCTTAAGCTACTTACAAGCATTCACCAGCAACTCACATGCATTTCTCTGAAAGAGAAGCAGTCTGTTCCAACACTTCAATTCACTGTGTGAAGTGAATGTGTTGTTGTTTCACTTTCTAAATGCTGTACTTTCAGAGAAAATCACTTTCCTTTGAAACTGCCTTAAGCTACTTGCAAGCATTCTCCAGCAACTCACATGCATTTCTCTGAAAGAGAAGCAGTCTGTTCCAACATTTCAATTCACTGTGCGAAGTGAATGGAGTGTTGCTTCACTTTCTAAATGCTGTCCTTTCAGAGAAATTCACTTTCCTTAGAAACTGCCTTAAGCGACTTACAAGCATTCACCAGCAACTCACATGAGTTTCTCTGAAAGAGAAGCAGTCTGTTCCAACACTTCAATTCACTGTGCGAAGTGATTGGAGTGTTACTTCACTTTCTAAATGCTGTAGTTACAGAGAAAATCACTTTCCTTTGAAAGTGCCTTAAGCCACTTACAAGCATTCACAAGAAACTCACATGCATTTCTCTGAAAGAGAAGCAGTCTGTTCCAACACTTCAATTCACTGTGCGAAGTGAATGGAGTGTTGCTTCACTTTTTAAGTGCTATACTTTCAGAGAAAATCACTTTCCTTTGAAACTGCCTTAAGCTACTTACAAGCATTCACCAGCAACTCACATGCATTTCTCTGAAAGAGAAGCAGTCTGTTCCAACATTTCAATTCACTGTGCGAAGTGAATGGAGTGTTGCTTCACTTTCTAAATGCTGTACTTTCAGAGAAAATCACTTTCCTTTGAAACTGCCTTATGCTACTTGCAAGCATTCTCCAGCAACTCACATGCATTTCTCTGATAGAGAAGCAGTCTGTTCCAACATTTCAATTCACTGTGCGAAGTGAATGGAGTGTTGCTTCACTTTCAAAATGCTGTCCTTCCAGAGAAAAACACTTTCCTTTGAAAGTGCCTTAAGGTACTTCCAAGCATTCACCAGCAACTCTCATGAGTGTCTCTGAAAAAGAAGCAGTCTGTTCCAACACTTCAATTCACTGTGTGAAGTGAATGGAGTGTTGCTTCACTTTCTAAATGCTGTTGTTACAGAGATAATCACATTTTTTTGAAACTGCCTTAAGCTGCTTACAAGCATTTAGAAGAACCTCACATTCGTTTCTCTGAAAGAGAAGCAGTCTGTCCCAACATTTTATTTCACAGTGCAAAGAGAATGGAGTGTTGCTTCACTTTCTAAATGCTGTACTTTCAGAGAAAATCACTCTTCTTTGAAAATGCCTTAAGCTACTTACAAGCATTCACCAGCAACTCACATGAGTTTCTCTGAAAGAGAAGCAGTCTGTTCCAACACTTCAATTCACTGTGCAAAGTGTTTGGAGTGTTACTTCACTTTCTAAATGCTGTAGTTACAGAGAATATCACTTTCCTTTGAAAGTGCCTTAAGCTACTTACAAGCATTCACAAGAAACTCACATGCGTTTCTCTGAAAGAGAAGCAGTCTGTTCCAACACTTGAATTCACTGTGCGAAGTGAATGGAGTGTTGCTTCACTTTCTAAGTGCTGTACTTTCAGAGAAAATCACTTTCCTTTGAAACTGCCTTAAGCTACTTACAAGCATTCACCAGCAACTCACATGCATTTCTCTGAAAGAGAAGCAGTCTGTTCCAACATTTCAATTCACTGTGCGAAGTGAATGGAGTGTTGCTTCACTTTCTAAATGCTGTACTTTCAGAGAAAATCACTTTCCTTTGAAACAGCCTTAAGCTACTTATATGCATTCACCAGCAACTCACATCATTTCTCTGAAAGAGAAACAGTCTGTTCCAACACTTCAATTCACTGTGCGAAGTGAATGGAGTGTTGCGTCACGTTCTAAATGCTGTACTTTCAGAGAAAATCACTTTCCTTTGAAAGTGCCTTAAGCTACTTCCAAGCATTCACCAGCAACTCTCATGAGTGTCTCTGAAAAAGAAGCAGTCTGTTTCAACCCTTCAATTCACTGTGTGAATTGAATGGAGTGTTGCTTCACTTTCTAAATGCTGTTGTTACAGAGATAATCACTTTTTTTTGAAACTGCCTTAAGCTACTTACAAGCATTTAGAAGAACCTCACATTCGTTTCTCTGAAAGAGAAGCAGTCTGTCCCAACATTTCATTTCACAGTGCAAAGAGAATGGAGTGTTGCTTCACTTTCTAAATGCTGTACTTTCAGAGAAAATCACTCTTCTTTGAAAATGCCTTAAGCTACATACAAGCATTCACCAGCAACTCACATGAGTTTCTCTGAAAGAGAAGCAGTCTGTTCCAACACTTCAATTCACTGTGTGAAGTGAATGTGTTTTTGTTTCACTTTCTAAATGCTGTACTTTCAGAGAAAATCACTTTCCTTTGAAACTGCCTTAAGCTACTTGCAAGCATTCTACAGCAACTCACATGCATTTCTCTGAAAGAGAAGCAGTCTGTTCCAACATTTCAATTCACTGTGCGAAGTGAATGGAGTGTTGCTTCACTTTCTAAATGCTGTCCTTTCAGAGAAATTCACTTTCCTTAGAAACTGCCTTAAGCGACTTACAAGCCTTCACCAGCAACTCACATGAGTTTCTCTGAAAGAGAAGCAGTCTGTTCCAACACTTCAATTCACTGTGCGAAGTGATTGGAGTGTTACTTCACTTTCTAAATGCTGTAGTAATAGAGAAAATCACTTTCCTTTGAAAGTGCCTTAAGCCACTTACAAGCATTCACAAGAAACTCACATGCATTTCTCTGAAAGAGAAGCAGTCTGTTCCAACACTTGAATTCACTGTGCGAAGTGAATGGAGTGTTGCTTCACTTTCTAAGTGCTATACTTTCAGAGAAAATCACTTTCCTTTGAAACTGCCTTAAGCTACTTACAAGCATTCACCAGCAACTCACATGCATTTCTCTGAAAGAGAAGCAGTCTGTTCCAACATTTCAATTCACTGTGCAAAGTGAATGGAGTGTTGCTTCACTTTCTAAATGCTGTCCTTTCAGAGAAAATCACTTTCCTTTGAAACAGCCTTAAGCTACTTATATGCATTCACCAGCAACTCACATCATTTCTCTGAAAGAGAAACAGTCTGTTCCAACACTTCAATTCACTGTGCGAAGTGAATGGAGTGTTGCGTCACGTTCTAAATGCTGTCCTTTCAGAGAAAATCACTTTCCTTTGAAAGTGCCTTAAGCTTCTTCCAAGCATTCACCAGCAACTCTCATGAGTGTCTCTGAAAAAGAAGCAGTCTGTTTCAACCCTTCACTTCACTGTGTGAAGTGAATGGAGTGTTGCTTCACTTTCTAAATGCTGTTGTTACAGAGATAATCACTTTTTTTTGAAACTGCCTTAAGCTACTTACAAGCATTTAGAAGAACCTCACATTCGTTTCTCTGAAAGAGAAGCAGTCTGTCCCAACATTTCAATTCACAGTGCAAAGTGAATGTGTTGTTGTTTCACTTTCTAAATGCTGTACTTTCAGAGAAAATCACTTTCCTTTGAAACTGCCTTAAGCTACTTGCAAGCATTCTCCAGCAACTCACATGCATTTCTCTGAAAGAGAAGCAGTCTGTTCCAACATTTCAATTCACTGTGCGAAGTGAATGGAGTGTTGCTTCACTTTCTAAATGCTGTCCTTTCAGAGAAATTCACTTTCCTTAGAAACTGCCTTAAGCGACTTACAAGCATTCACCAGCAACTCACATGAGTTTCTCTGAAAGAGAAGCAGTCTGTTCCAACACTTCAATTCACTGTGCGAAGTGATTGGAGTGTTGCTTCACTTTCTAAATGCTGTAGTTACAGAGAAAATCACTTTCCTTTGAAAGTGCCTTAAGCCACTTACAAGCATTCACAAGAAACTCACATGCATTTCTCTGAAAGAGAAGCAGTCTGTTCCAACACTTCAATTCACTGTGCGAAGTGAATGGAGTGTTGCTTCACTTTTTAAGTGCTATACTTTCAGAGAAAATCACTTTCCTTTGAAACTGCCTTAAGCTACTTACAAGCATTCACCAGCAACTCACATGCATTTCTCTGAAAGAGAAGCAGTCTGTTCCAACATTTCAATTCACTGTGCGAAGTGAATGGAGTGTTGCTTCACTTTCTAAATGCTGTACTTTCAGAGAAAATCACTTTCCTTTGAAACTGCCTTATGCTACTTGCAAGCATTCTCCAGCAACTCACATGCATTTCTCTGATAGAGAAGCAGTCTGTTCCAACATTTCAATTCACTGTGCGAAGTGAATGGAGTGTTGCTTCACTTTCAAAATGCTGTCCTTCCAGAGAAAAACACTTTCCTTTGAAAGTGCCTTAAGGTACTTCCAAGCATTCACCAGCAACTCTCATGAGTGTCTCTGAAAAAGAAGCAGTCTGTTCCAACACTTCAATTCACTGTGTGAAGTGAATGGAGTGTTGCTTCACTTTCTAAATGCTGTTTTTACAGAGATAATCACATTTTTTTGAAACTGCCTTAAGCTGCTTACAAGCATTTAGAAGAACCTCACATTCGTTTCTCTGAAAGAGAAGCAGTCTGTCCCAACATTTTATTTCACAGTGCAAAGAGAATGGAGTGTTGCTTCACTTTCTAAATGCTGTACTTTCAGAGAAAATCACTCTTCTTTGAAAATGCCTTAAGCTACTTACAAGCATTCACCAGCAACTCACATGAGTTTCTCTGAAAGAGAAGCAGTCTGTTCCAACACTTCAATTCACTGTGCAAAGTGTTTGGAGTGTTACTTCACTTTCTAAATGCTGTAGTTACAGAGAAAATCACTTTCCTTTGAAAGTGCCTTAAGCTACTTACAAGCATTCACAAGAAACTCACATGCGTTTCTCTGAAAGAGAAGCAGTCTGTTCCAACACTTGAATTCACTGTGCGAAGTGAATGGAGTGTTGCTTCACTTTCTAAGTGCTGTACTTTCAGAGAAAATCACTTTCTTTGAAACTGCCTTAAGCTACTTACAAGCATTCACCAGCAACTCACATGCATTTCTCTGAAAGAGAAGCAGTCTGTTCCAACATTTCAATTCACTGTGCGAAGTGAATGGAGTGTTGCTTCACTTTCTAAATGCTGTACTTTCAGAGAAAATCACTTTCCTTTGAAACAGCCTTAAGCTACTTATATGCATTCACCAGCAACTCACATCATTTCTCTGAAAGAGAAACAGTCTGTTCCAACACTTCAATTCACTGTGCGAAGTGAATGGAGTGTTGCGTCACGTTCTAAATGCTGTACTTTCAGAGAAAATCACTTTCCTTTGAAAGTGCCTTAAGCTACTTCCAAGCATTCACCAGCAACTCTCATGAGTGTCTCTGAAAAAGAAGCAGTCTGTTTCAACCCTTCAATTCACTGTGTGAATTGAATGGAGTGTTGCTTCACTTTCTAAATGCTGTTGTTACAGAGATAATCACTTTTTTTTGAAACTGCCTTAAGCTACTTACAAGCATTTAGAAGAACCTCACATTCGTTTCTCTGAAAGAGAAGCAGTCTGTCCCAACATTTCATTTCACAGTGCAAAGAGAATGGAGTGTTGCTTCACTTTCTAAATGCTGTACTTTCAGAGAAAATCACTCTTCTTTGAAAATGCCTTAAGCTACATACAAGCATTCACCAGCAACTCACATGAGTTTCTCTGAAAGAGAAGCAGTCTGTTCCAACACTTCAATTCACTGTGTGAAGTGAATGTGTTTTTGTTTCACTTTCTAAATGCTGTACTTTCAGAGAAAATCACTTTCCTTTGAAACTGCCTTAAGCTACTTGCAAGCATTCTACAGCAACTCACATGCATTTCTCTGAAAGAGAAGCAGTCTGTTCCAACATTTCAATTTACTGTGCGAAGTGAATGGAGTGTTGCTTCACTTTCTAAATGCTGTCCTTTCAGAGAAATTCACTTTCCTTAGAAACTGCCTTAAGCGACTTACAAGCCTTCACCAGCAACTCACATGAGTTTCTCTGAAAGAGAAGCAGTCTGTTCCAACACTTCAATTCACTGTGCGAAGTGATTGGAGTGTTACTTCACTTTCTAAATGCTGTAGTTACAGAGAAAATCACTTTCCTTTGAAAGTGCCTTAAGCCACTTACAAGCATTCACAAGAAACTCACATGCATTTCTCTGAAAGAGAAGCAGTCTGTTCCAACACTTGAATTCACTGTGCGAAGTGAATGGAGTGTTGCTTCACTTTCTAAGTGCTATACTTTCAGAGAAAATCACTTTCCTTTGAAACTGCCTTAAGCTACTTACAAGCATTCACCAGCAACTCACATGCATTTCTCTGAAAGAGAAGCAGTCTGTTCCAACATTTCAATTCACTGTGCGAAGTGAATGGAGTGTTGCTTCACTTTCTAAATGCTGTCCTTTCAGAGAAAATCACTTTCCTTTGAAACAGCCTTAAGCTACTTATATGCATTCACCAGCAACTCACATCATTTCTCTGAAAGAGAAACAGTCTGTTCCAACACTTCAATTCACTGTGCGAAGTGAATGGAGTGTTGCGTCACGTTCTAAATGCTGTCCTTTCAGAGAAAATCACTTTCCTTTGAAAGTGCCTTAAGCTTCTTCCAAGCATTCACCAGCAACTCTCATGAGTGTCTCTGAAAAAGAAGCAGTCTGTTTCAACCCTTCACTTCACTGTGTGAAGTGAATGGAGTGTTGCTTCACTTTCTAAATGCTGTTGTTACAGAGATAATCACTTTTTTTTGAAACTGCCTTAAGCTACTTACAAGCATTTAGAAGAACCTCACATTCGTTTCTCTGAAAGAGAAGCAGTCTGTCCCAACATTTCAATTCACAGTGCAAAGAGAATGGAGTGTTGCTTCACTTTCTAAATGCTGTACTTTCAGAGAAAATCACTTTCCTTTGAAACTGCCTTCAGCTACTTACAAGCATTCACCAGCAACTCACATGCATTTCTCTGAAAGAGAAGCAGTCTGTTCCAACACTTCAATTCACTGTGTGAAGTGAATGTGTTGTTGTTTCACTTTCTAAATGCTGTACTTTCAGAGAAAATCACTTTCCTTTGAAACTGCCTTAAGCTACTTGCAAGCATTCTCCAGCAACTCACATGCATTTCTCTGAAAGAGAAGCAGTCTGTTCCAACATTTCAATTCACTGTGCGAAGTGAATGGAGTGTTGCTTCACTTTCTAAATACTGTCCTTTCAGAGAAATTCACTTTCCTTATAAACTGCCTTAAGCGACTTACAAGCATTCACCAGCAACTCACATGAGTTTCTCTGAAAGAGAAGCAGTCTGTTCCAACACTTCAATTCACTGTGCGAAGTGATTGGAGTGTTACTTCACTTTCTAAATGCTGTAGTTACAGAGAAAATCACTTTCCTTTGAAAGTGCCTTAAGCCACTTACAAGCATTCACAAGAAACTCACATGCATTTCTCTGAAAGAGAAGCAGTCTGTTCCAACACTTCAATTCACTGTGCGAAGTGAATGGAGTGTTGCTTCACTTTCTAAGTGCTATACTTTCAGAGAAAATCACTTTCCTTTGAAACTGCCTTAAGCTACTTACAAGCATTCACCAGCAACTCACATGCATTTCTCTGAAAGAGAAGCAGTCTGTTCCAACATTTCAATTCACTGTGCGAAGTGAATGGAGTGTTGCTTCACTTTCTAAATGCTGTACTTTCAGAGAAAATCACTTTCCTTTGAAACTGCCTTATGCTACTTGCAAGCATTCTCCAGCAACTCACATGCATTTCTCTGATAGAGAAGCAGTCTGTTCCAACATTTCAATTCACTGTGCGAAGTGAATGGAGTGTTGCTTCACTTTCAAAATGCTGTCCTTCCAGAGAAAAACACTTTCCTTTGAAAGTGCCTTAAGCGACTTACAAGCCTTCACCAGCAACTCACATGAGTTTCTCTGAAAGAGAAGCAGTCTGTTCCAACACTTCAATTCACTGTGCGAAGTGATTGGAGTGTTACTTCACTTTCTAAATGCTGTAGTTACAGAGAAAATCACTTTCCTTTGAAAGTGCCTTAAGCCACTTACAAGCATTCACAAGAAACTCACATGCATTTCTCTGAAAGAGAAGCAGTCTGTTCCAACACTTCAATTCACTGTATGAAGTGAATGGAGGGTTGCTTTACTTTCAAAATACTGTACTTTCAGAGAAAATCACTTTCCTTTGAAAGTGCCTTAAGCTACTTGCAAGCATTCTCCAGCAACTCACATGCATTTCTCTGATAGAGAAGCAGTCTGTTCCAACATTTCAATTCACTGTGCGAAGTGAATGGAGTGTTGCTTCACTTTCTAAATGCTGTCCTTTCAGAGAAAATCACTTTCCTTTGAAACAGCCTTAAGCTACTTATATGCATTCACCAGCAACTCACATCATTTCTCTGAAAGAGAAACAGTCTGTTACAACACTTCAATTCACTGTGCGAAGTGAATGGAGTGTTGCGTCACGTTCTAAATGCTGTCCTTTCAGAGAAAATCACTTTCCTTTGAAAGTGCCTTAAGCTTCTTCCAAGCATTCACCAGCAACTCTCATGAGTGTCTCTGAAAAAGAAGCAGTCTGTTTCAACCCTTCACTTCACTGTGTGAAGTGAATGGAGTGTTGCTTCACTTTCTAAATGCTGTTGTTACAGAGATAATCACTTTTTTTTGAAACTGCCTTAAGCTACTTACAAGCATTTAGAAGAACCTCACATTCGTTTCTCTGAAAGAGAAGCAGTCTGTCCCAACATTTCAATTCACAGTGCAAAGAGAATGGAGTGTTGCTTCACTTTCTAAATGCTGTACTTTCAGAGAAAATCACTTTCCTTTGAAACTGCCTTCAGCTACTTACAAGCATTCACCAGCAACTCACATGCATTTCTCTGAAAGAGAAGCAGTCTGTTCCAACACTTCAATTCACTGTGTGAAGTGAATGTGTTGTTGTTTCACTTTCTTAATGCTGTACTTTCAGAGAAAATCACTTTCCTTTGAAACTGCCTTAAGCTACTTGCAAGCATTCTCCAGCAACTCACATGCATTTCTCTGAAAGAGAAGCAGTCTGTTCCAACATTTCAATTCACTGTGCGAAGTGAATGGAGTGTTGATTCACTTTCTAAATGCTGTCCTTTCAGAGAAATTCACTTTCCTTAGAAAATGCCTTAAGCGACTTACAAGCATTCACCAGCAACTCACATGAGTTTCTCTGAAAGAGAAGCAGTCTGTTCCAACACTTCAATTCACTGTGCGAAGTGATTGGAGTGTTACTTCACTTTCTAAATGCTGTAGTTACAGAGAAAATCACTTTCCTTTGAAAGTGCCTTAAGCCACTTACAAGCATTCACAAGAAACTCACATGCATTTCTCTGAAAGAGAAGCAGTCTGTTCCAACACTTCAATTCACTGTGCGAAGTGAATGGAGTGTTGCTTCACTTTCTAAGTGCTATACTTTCAGAGAAAATCACTTTCCTTTGAAACTGCCTTAAGCTACTTACAAGCATTCACCAGCAACTCACATGCATTTCTCTGAAAGAGAAGCAGTCTGTTCCAACATTTCAATTCACTGTGCGAAGTGAATGGAGTGTTGCTTCACTTTCTAAATGCTGTACTTTCAGAGAAAATCACTTTCCTTTGAAACTGCCTTATGCTACTTGCAAGCATTCTCCAGCAACTCACATGCATTTCTCTGATAGAGAAGCAGTCTGTTCCAACATTTCAATTCACTGTGCGAAGTGAATGGAGTGTTGCTTCACTTTCAAAATGCTGTCCTTCCAGAGAAAAACACTTTCCTTTGAAAGTGCCTTAAGCGACTTACAAGCCTTCACCAGCAACTCACATGAGTTTCTCTGAAAGAGAAGCAGTCTGTTCCAACACTTCAATTCACTGTGCGAAGTGATTGGAGTGTTACTTCACTTTCTAAGCTGTAGTTACAGAGAAAATCACTTTCCTTTGAAAGTGCCTTAAGCCACTTACAAGCATTCACAAGAAACTCACATGCATTTCTCTGAAAGAGAAGCAGTCTGTTCCAACACTTCAATTCACTGTATGAAGTGAATGGAGGGTTGCTTTACTTTCAAAATACTGTACTTTCAGAGAAAATCACTTTCCTTTGAAAGTGCCTTAAGCTACTTACAAGCATTTACCAGCAACTCACATGCATTTCTCTGAAAGAGAAGCAGTCTGTTCCAACACTTCAATTCACTGTGCGAAGTGAATGGAGTGTTGCTTCACTTTCTAAATGCTGTACATTCAGAGGAATCACTTTCCTTTGAAAGTGCCTTAAGCAACATACAAGCATTCACCAGCAACTCACATGCGTTTCTCTGAAAGAGAAGCAGTCTGTTCCAACACTTCAATTCACTGTGCGAAGTGAATGGAGTGTTGCTTCACTTTCTAAATGCTGTACTCTCTGAGAAAATCACTTTCCTTTCAATGTACCTTAAGCTACTTACAAGCATTCTCCTGCAACTCACATGAGTTTCTCTGTAAGAGAAGCAGTCTGTTCCAACACTTCAATTCACTGTGCGAAGTGAATGGAGTGTTGCGTCACGTTCTAAATGCTGTACTTTCAGAGAAAATTACTTTCCTTTCAAAGTACCTTAAGCTACTTACAAGCATTAAGTAGCAACTCACATGAGTTTCTCTGAAAGAGAAGCAGTCTGTTCCAACACTTCAATTCACTGTGCAAAGTGAATGGAGTGTTGATTCACTTTCTAAATGCTGTACTTTCAGAGAAAATCACTTTCCTTTGAAACTGCCTAAAGCTACTTACAAGCATTCACCAGCAACTCTCATGAGTGTCTCTGAAAGAGAAGCAGTGTGTTCCAACACTTCAATTCACTGTGTGAAGTGAATGGAGTGTTGCTTCACTTTCTAAATGCTGTTGTTACAGAGAAAATCACCTTTTTTGACATTGCCTTAAGCTACTTACAAGCATTAGAAGAACCTCACATTCGTTTCTCTGAAAGAGAAGCAGTCTGTTCCAACACTTCAATTCACTGTGCGAAGTGAATGGAGTGTTGGTTCACTTTCTAAATGCTGTACTTTCAGAGAAAATCACTTTCCTTTGAAACTGCCTTATGCTACTTGCAAGCATTCTCCAGCAACTCACATGCATTTCTCTGATAGAGAAGCAGTCTGTTCCAACATTTCAATTCACTGTGCGAAGTGAATGGAGTGTTGCTTCACTTTCAAAATGCTGTCCTTCCAGAGAAAAACACTTTCCTTTGAAAGTGCCTTAAGCGACTTACAAGCCTTCACCAGCAACTCACATGAGTTTCTCTGAAAGAGAAGCAGTCTGTTCCAACACTTCAATTCACTGTGCGAAGTGATTGGAGTGTTACTTCACTTTCTAAATGCTGTAGTTACAGAGAAAATCACTTTCCTTTGAAAGTGCCTTAAGCCAATTACAAGCATTCACAAGAAACTCACATGCATTTCTCTGAAAGAGAAGCAGTCTGTTCCAACACTTCAATTCACTGTGCGAAGTGAATGGAGTGTTGCTTCACTTTCTAAGTGCTATACTTTCAGAGAAAATCACTTTCCTTTGAAACTGCCTTAAGCTACTTACAAGCATTCACCAGCAACTCACATGCATTTCTCTGAAAGAGAAGCAGTCTGTTCCAACATTTCAATTCACTGTGCGAAGTGAATGGAGTGTTGCTTCACTTTCTAAATGCTGTACTTTCAGAGAAAATCACTTTCCTTTGAAACTGCCTTATGCTACTTGCAAGCATTCTCCAGCAACTCACATGCATTTCTCTGATAGAGAAGCAGTCTGTTCCAACATTTCAATTCACTGTGCGAAGTGAATGGAGTGTTGCTTCACTTTCAAAATGCTGTCCTTCCAGAGAAAAACACTTTCCTTTGAAAGTGCCTTAAGCGACTTACAAGCCTTCACCAGCAACTCACATGAGTTTCTCTGAAAGAGAAGCAGTCTGTTCCAACACTTCAATTCACTGTGCGAAGTGATTGGAGTGTTACTTCACTTTCTAAATGCTGTAGTTACAGAGAAAATCACTTTCCTTTGAAAGTGCCTTAAGCCACTTACAAGCATTCACAAGAAACTCACATGCATTTCTCTGAAAGAGAAGCTGTCTGTTCCAACACTTCAATTCACTGTATGAAGTGAATGGAGGGTTGCTTTACTTTCAAAATACTGTACTTTCAGAGAAAATCACTTTCCTTTGAAAGTGCCTTAAGCTACTTACAAGCATTTACTAGCAACTCACATGCATTTCTCTGAAAGAGAAGCAGTCTGTTCCAACACTTCAATTCACTCTGCGAAGTGAATGGAGTGTTGCTTCACTTTCTAAATGCTGTACATTCAGAGGAATCACTTTCCTTTGAAAGTGCCTTAAGCTACATACAAGCATTCACCAGCAACTCACATGCGTTTCTCTGAAAGAGAAGCAGTCTGTTCCAACACTTCAATTCACTGTGCGAAGTGAATGGAGTGTTGCTTCACTTTCTAAATGCTGTACTCTCTGAGAAAATCACTTTCCTTTCAATGTACCTTAAGCTACTTACAAGCATTCTCCTGCAACTCACATGAGTTTCTCTGTAAGAGAAGCAGTCTGTTCCAACACTTCAATTCACTGTGCGAAGTGAATGGAGTGTTGCGTCACGTTCTAAATGCTGTAGTTTCAGAGAAAATTACTTTCCTTTCAAAGTACCTTAAGCTACTTACAAGCATTAAGTAGCAACTCACATGAGTTTCTCTGAAAGAGAAGCAGTCTGTTCCAACACTTCAATTCACTGTGCAAAGTGAATGGAGTGTTGATTCACTTTCTAAATGCTGTACTTTCAGAGAAAATCACTTTCCTTTGAAACTGCCTAAAGCTACTTACAAGCATTCACCAGCAACTCTCATGAGTGTCTCTGAAAGAGAAGCAGTGTGTTCCAACACTTCAATTCACTGTGTGAAGTGAATGGAGTGTTGCTTCACTTTCTAAATGCTGTTGTTACAGAGAAAATCACCTTTTTTTGACATTGCCTTAAGCTACTTACAAGCATTAGAAGAACCTCACATTCGTTTCTCTGAAAGAGAAGCAGTCTGTCCCAACATTTCAATTCACAGAGCAAAGAGAATGGAGTGTTGCTTCACTTTCTAAATGCTGTACTTTCAGAGAAAATCACTTTCATTTGAAACTGCCTTAAGCTACTTACAAGCATTCACCAACAACTCACATGCATTTCTCTGAAAGAGAAGCAGTCTGTTCCAACACTTCAATTCACTGTGCGAAGTGAATGGAGTGGTGGTTCACTTTCTAAATGCTGTACTTTCAGAGAAAATCACTCTTCTTTGAAAATGCCTTAAGCTACTTCCAAGCATTCACCAGCAACTTACATGAGATTCTCTGAAAGAGAAGCAGTCTGTTCCAACACTTCAATTCACTGTGCGAAGTGATTGGAGTGTTACTTCACTTTCTAAATGCTGTAGTTACAGAGAAAATCACTTTCCTTTGAAAGTGCCTTAAGCTACTTACAAGCATTCACAAGAAACTCACATGTGTTTCTCTGAAAGAGAAGCAATCTGTTCCAACACTTCAATTCACTGTGCGAAGTGAATGGAGTGTTGCTTCACTTTCTAAGTGCTGTACTTTCAGAGAAAATCACTTTCCTTTGAAACTGCCTTAAGCTACTTACAAGCATTCACCAGCAACTCACAAGCATTTCTCTGAAAGAGAAGCAGTCTGTTCAAACATTTCAATTCACTGTGCGAAGTGAATGGAGTGTTGCTTCACTTTCTAAATGCTGTTCTTTCAGAGAAAATCACTTTCCTTTGAAACTGCCTTAAGCTACTTACATGCATTCAGCAGCAACTCACATGCATTTCTCTGAAAGAGAAACTGTCTGTTCCAACACTTCAATTCACTCTGCGAAGTGAATGGAGTGTTGCTTCACTTTCTAAATGCTGTACATTCAGAGGAATCACTTTCCTTTGAAAGTGCCTTAAGCTACATACAAGCATTCACCAGCAACTCACATGCGTTTCTCTGAAAGAGAAGCAGTCTGTTCCAACACTTCAATTCACTGTGCGAAGTGAATGGAGTGTTGCTTCACTTTCTAAATGCTGTACTCTCTGAGAAAATCACTTTCCTTTCAATGTACCTTAAGCTACTTACAAGCATTCTCCTGCAACTCACATGAGTTTCTCTGTAAGAGAAGCAGTCTGTTCCAACACTTCAATTCACTGTGCGAAGTGAATGGAGTGTTGCGTCACGTTCTAAATGCTGTAGTTTCAGAGAAAATTACTTTCCTTTCAAAGTACCTTAAGCTACTTACAAGCATTAAGTAGCAACTCACATGAGTTTCTCTGAAAGAGAAGCAGTCTGTTCCAACACTTCAATTCACTGTGCAAAGTGAATGGAGTGTTGATTCACTTTCTAAATGCTGTACTTTCAGAGAAAATCACTTTCCTTTGAAACTGCCTAAAGCTACTTACAAGCATTCACCAGCAACTCTCATGAGTGTCTCTGAAAGAGAAGCAGTGTGTTCCAACACTTCAATTCACTGTGTGAAGTGAATGGAGTGTTGCTTCACTTTCTAAATGCTGTTGTTACAGAGAAAATCACCTTTTTTTGACATTGCCTTAAGCTACTTACAAGCATTAGAAGAACCTCACATTCGTTTCTCTGAAAGAGAAGCAGTCTGTCCCAACATTTCAATTCACAGAGCAAAGAGAATGGAGTGTTGCTTCACTTTCTAAATGCTGTACTTTCAGAGAAAATCACTTTCATTTGAAACTGCCTTAAGCTACTTACAAGCATTCACCAACAACTCACATGCATTTCTCTGAAAGAGAAGCAGTCTGTTCCAACACTTCAATTCACTGTGCGAAGTGAATGGAGTGGTGGTTCACTTTCTAAATGCTGTACTTTCAGAGAAAATCACTCTTCTTTGAAAATGCCTTAAGCTACTTCCAAGCATTCACCAGCAACTTACATGAGATTCTCTGAAAGAGAAGCAGTCTGTTCCAACACTTCAATTCACTGTGCGAAGTGATTGGAGTGTTACTTCACTTTCTAAATGCTGTAGTTACAGAGAAAATCACTTTCCTTTGAAAGTGCCTTAAGCTACTTACAAGCATTCACAAGAAACTCACATGTGTTTCTCTGAAAGAGAAGCAATCTGTTCCAACACTTCAATTCACTGTGCGAAGTGAATGGAGTGTTGCTTCACTTTCTAAGTGCTGTACTTTCAGAGAAAATCACTTTCCTTTGAAACTGCCTTAAGCTACTTACAAGCATTCACCAGCAACTCACAAGCATTTCTCTGAAAGAGAAGCAGTCTGTTCAAACATTTCAATTCACTGTGCGAAGTGAATGGAGTGTTGCTTCACTTTCTAAATGCTGTTCTTTCAGAGAAAATCACTTTCCTTTGAAACTGCCTTAAGCTACTTACATGCATTCAGCAGCAACTCACATGCATTTCTCTGAAAGAGAAACTGTCTGTTCCAACACTTCAATTCACTGTGCGAAGTGAATGGAGTGTTGCTTCACTTTCCAAATGCTGTACTTTCAGAGAAAATCACTTTCCTTTGAAACTGCCTTAAGAAACTTACAAGCACTGAACAGCAACTCACATGAGTTTCTCTGAAAGAGAGGCAGTCTGTTCCAACACTTCAATTCACTGTGCGAAGTGAATGGAGTGTTGCTTCACTTTCTAAATGCTGTACTTTCAGAGAAAAACACTTTCCTTTGAAACTGCCTTAAGCTAATAATAAGCATTCACAAGAAACTCACATGCATTTCTCTGAAAGTAAAGCAGTCTGTTCCAACACTTCAATTCACTGTGCGAAGTGAATGGAGTGTTGCTTCACTTTCTAAATGCTGTACTTTCTGAGAAAATCACTTTCCTTTGAAAGTGCCTTAAGCTACTTACAAGAATTCACGAGCAACTCAGAATCATTTTTCTGAAAGAGAAGCAGTCTGTTCCACCACTTCAATTCACTGTACGAAGTGAATGGAGGGTTGCTTCACTTTCAAAATACTGTATTTTCAGAGAAAATCACTTTCCTTTGAAAGTGCCTTAAGCTACTTACAAGCATTTACCAGCAACTCACATGCATTTCTCTGAAAGAGAAGCAGTCTGTTCCAACACTTCAATTCACTGTGCGAAGTGAATGGAGTGTTGCTTCACTTTCTAAATGCTGTACATTCAGAGGAATCACTTTCCTTTGAAAGTGCCTTAAGCTACTTACAAGCATTCACCAGCAACTCACATGCGTTTCTCTGAAAGAGAAGCAGTCTGTTCCAACACTTCAATTCACTGTGCGAAGTGAATGGAGTGTTGCTTCACTTTCTAAATGCTGTACTCTCAGAGAAAATCACTTTCCTTTCAATGTACCTTAAGCTACTTACAAGCATTCTCCAGCAACTCACATGAGTTTCTCTGTAAGAGAAGCAGTCTGTTCCAACACTTCAATTCACTGTGCGAAGTGAATGGAGTGTTGCGTCACGTTCTAAATGCTGTACTTTCAGAGAAAATCACTTTCCTTTCAAAGTACCTTAAGCTACTTACAAGCATTCAGCAGCAACTCACATGAGTTTCTCTGAAAGAGAAGCAGTCTGTTCCAACACTTCATTTCACTGTGCAAAGTGAATGGAGTGTTGATTCACTTTCTAAATGCTGTACTTTCAGAGAAAATCACTTTCCTTTGAAACTGCCTTAAGCTACTTACAAGCATTCACCAGCAACTCTCATGAGTGTCTCTGAAAAAGAAGCAGTCTGTTCCAACACTTTAATTCACTGTGTGAAGTGAATGGAGTGTTGCTTCACTTTCTAAATGCTGTTGTTACAGAGAAAATCACTTTTTTTTGACACTGCCTTAAGCTACTTACAAGCATTAGAAGAACCTCACATTCGTTTCTCTGAAAGAGAAGCAGTCTGTCCCAACATTTCAATTCACACAGCAAAGAGAATGGAGTGTTGCTTCACTTTCTAAATGCTGTACTTTGAGAGAAAATCACTTTCCTTTGAAAGTTCCTTAAGCTACTTACAAGAATTCACGAGCAACTCAGAATCATTTTTCTGAAAGAGAAGCAGTCTGTTCCACCACTTCAATTCACTGTACGTAGTGAATGGAGGGTTGCTTCACTTTCAAAATACTGTATTTTCAGAGAAAATCACTTTCCTTTGAAAGTGCCTTAAGCTACGTACAAGCATTCACCAGCAAATCACATGCATTTCTCTGAAAGAGAAGCAGTCTGTTTCAACACTTCAATTCACTGTGCGAAGTAAATAGAGTGTTGCTTAACTTTCGAAATGCTGTACATTCAGAGAAAATCACTTTCCTTTGAAAGGGCCTTAAGCTACTTACAAGCATTCACCAGCAACTCACATGAGTTTCTCTGAAAGAGAAGCAGCCTGTTCCAACACTTCAATTCACTGTGCGAAGTGAATGGAGTGTTGCTTCACTTTCTAAATGCTGTACTCTCAGAGAAAATCACTTTCCTTTGAAACTACCTTCACCTACATACAAGCATTCACCAGCAACTCACATGAGTTTCTCTGAAAGAGAAGCAGTCTGTTCCAACACTTCAATTCACTGTGCAAAGTGAATGGAGTGTTGATTCACTTTCTAAATGCTGTACTTTCAGAGAAAATCACTTTCCTTTGAAACTGCCTTAAGCCACTTACAAGCATTCACCAGCAACTCTCATGGGTGTCTCTGAAAAAGAAGCAGTCTGTTCCAACACTTCAATTCACTGTGTGAAGTGAATGGAGTGTTGCTTCACTTTCTAAATGCTGTTGTTACAGAGATAATCACTTTTTTTGACACTGCCTTAAGCTACTTACAAGCATTAGAAGAACCTCACATTCGTTTCTCTGAAAGAGATGCAGTCTGTCCCAACATTTCAATTCACAGAGCAAAGAGAATGGAGTGTTGCTTCACTTTCTAAATGCTGTATTTTCAGAGAAAATCACTTTCCTTTGAAACTGCCTTAAGCTACTTACAAGCATTCACCAGCAACTCACATGCATTTCTCTGAAAGAGAAGCAGTCAGTTCCAACACTTCAATTGACTGTGCGAAGTGAATGTGTTGTTGTTTCTCTTTCTAAATGCTGTACTTTCAGAGAAAATCACTCTTTTTGAAAATGCCTTAAGCTACTTACAAGCATTCACCAGCAACTTACATGAGATTCTCTGAAAGAGAAGCAGTCTGTTCAAACACTTCAATTCTCTGTGCGAAGTGAATGGAGTGTTGCTTCACTTTCTAAATGCTGTACTTTCAGAGAAAAACACTTTCCTTTGAAACTGCCTTAAGCTACTTACAAGCATTCACCAGCAACTCACAGGAGTTTCTCTGAAAGAGAAGCAGTCTGTTCCAACACTTCAATTCACTGTGCGAAGTGAATGGAGTTTGCATCACTTTCTAAATGCTGTACTTTCAGAGAAAATCACTTTCCTTTGAAAGTGCCTTCAGCTAATTACAAGCATTCATAAGAAATTCACATGCATTTCTCTGAAATAGAAGTAGTCTGTTCCAACATTTCAATTCACTGTGTGAAGTGAATGGAGTGTTGCTTCACATTCTAAATGCTGTAGTTACAGAGAAAATCAATTTCCTTTGAAACTGCCTTAAGCTACTTACAAGCATTCACAAGAAACTAACATGCATTTTTCTGAAAGAGAGGCAGACTGTTCGAGCACTTCAATTCACTGTGCGAAGTGAATGGAGTGTTCCTTCACTTTCTAAAAGCTGTACATTCAGAGAAAATCACGTTCCTTTGAAAGTGCCTTAAGCTACTTCCAAGCATTCACCAGCAACACTCATGAGTGTCTCTGAAAAAGAAGCAGTCTGTTCCAACACTTCAATTCACTGTGCGAAGTGAATGGAGTGTTGCTTCACTTTCTCAATGCTGTACTTTCAGAGAAAATCACTTTCCTTTGAAAGTGCCTTAAGCTACTTACAAGCATTCACAAGCAACTCAGAATCATTTCTCTGAAAGAGAAGCAGTCTGTTCCAACACTTCAATTCACTGTGCGAAGTGAATGGAGTGTTGCTTCACTTTCTCAATGCTGTACTTTCAGAGAGAATCACGTTCCTTTGAAAGTGCCTTAAGCTACTTACAAGCATTTACCAGCAAATCACATGAGTTTCTCTGAAAGAGAAGCAGTCTGTTCCAACACTTCAATTCACTGTGCGAAGTGAATGGAGTGTTGATTCACTTTCTAAATGCTGTACTTTCAGAAAAAATCACTTTTCTTTGACACTGCCTTAAGCTACATACAAGGATTTAACAGCATCTCACAAGCATTTCTCTGAAAGAGAAGCAGTCTGTTCCAACACTTCAATTCACTGTGAGAAATCAATGGAGTGTTACTTCACTTTCTAAATGCTGTAGTTACAGAGAAAATCACTTTCCTTTGAATGTGCCTTAAGTTACTTACAAGCATTCTCAAGAAACTCACATGCGTTTCTCTGAAAGAGAAGCTGTCTGTTCCAACACTTCAATTCACTGTGCAAAGTGAATGGAGTGTTACTTCACTTTCTAAATGCTGTACTTTCAGAGAAAATCAGTTTCCTTTGAAACTGCCTGAAGCTACTTACAAGCATTCACAAGAAACTCACATCGTTTCTCTGAAAGAGAAGCAGTCTGTTCCAACACTTCAATTCACTGTGTGAAGTGAATGGAATGTTGATTCACTTTCTAAATTTTGTACTTTCAGAGAAAATCACTTTCCTTTGAAACTGCCTTAAGCTACTTACAAACATTCACCAGCAACTCACATGAGTTTCTCTGCAAGAGAAGCAGTCTGTTCCAACACTTCAATTCACTGTGCGAAGTGAATGGAGTGTTGCTTCACCTTCTACATGCTGTACTTTCAGAGAAAATCGCGTTCTTTGAAAGTGTTTTAAGCTACTTATAAGTATTCACCAGCAACTCACATGAGTTTCTCTGAAAGAGAGGCAGGCTATTCCAACACTTCAATTCACTGTGCAAAGTGAATGGAGTGTTGCTTCACTTTCTAAATGCTGTACTTTCTGAGAAAATCACTTTCCTTTGAAAGTGCCTTAAGCTACTTCCAAGAATTCACGAGCAACTCAAAATCATTTTTCTGAAAGAGAAGCAGTCTGTTCCACCACTTCAATTCACTGTACGAAGTGAATGGAGGGTTGCTTCACTTTCAAAATACTGTATTTTCAGAGAAAATCACTTTCCTTTGAAAGTGCCTTAAGCTACTTACAAGCATTTACCAGCAACTCACATGAGTTTCTCTGAAAGAGAAGCAGTCTGTTCCAACACTTCAATTCACTGTGCGAAGTGAATGGAGTGTTGCTTCACTTTCTAAATGCTGTACATTCAGAGGAATCACTTTCCTTTGAAAGTGCCTTAAGCTACTTACAAGCATTCACCAGCAACTCACATGCGTTTCTCTGAAAGAGAAGCAGTCTGTTCCAACACTCAATTCACTGTGCGAAGTGAATGGAGTGTTGCTTCACTTTTTAAATGCTGTACTCTCAGAGAAAATCACTTTCCTTTCATTGTACCTTAAGCTACTTACAAGCATTCTCCAGCAACTCACATGAGTTTCTCTGTAAGAGAAGCAGTCTGTTCCAACACTTCAATTCACTGTGCGAAGTGAATGGAGTGTTGCGTCACGTTCTAAATGCTGTACTTTCAGAGAAAATCACTTTCCTTTCAAAGTACCTTAAGCTACTTACAAGCATTCACCAGCAACTCACATGAGTTTCTCTGAAAGAGAAGCAGTCTGTTCCAACACTTCAATTCACTCTGCAAAGTGAATGGACTGTTGATTCACTTTCTAAATGCTGTACTTTCAGAGAAAATCACTTTCCTTTGAAACTGCCTAAAGCTACTTACAAGCATTCACCAGCAACTCTCATGAGTGTCTCTGAAAGAGAAGCAGTCTGTTCCAACACTTCAATTCACTGTGTGAAGTAAATGGAATGTTGATTCACTTTCTAAATTTTGTACTTTCATAGAAAATCACTTTCCTTTGAAACTGCCTTAAGCTACTTACAAACAATCACCAGCAACTCACATGAGTTTCTCTGCAAGAGAAGCAGTCTGTTCCAACACTTCAATTCACTGTGCGAAGTGAATGGAGTGTTGCTTCACTTTCTACATGCTGTACTTTCAGAGAAAATCGCGTTCTTTGAAAGTGTTTTAAGCTACTTATAAGTATTCACCAGCAACTCACATGAGTTTCTCTGAAAGAGAGGCAGTCTATTCCAACACTTCAATTCACTGTGCAAAGTGAATGGAGTGTTGCTTCACTTTCTAAATGCTGTACTTTCAGAGAAAAGCACTTTCCTTTGAAACTGCCTTAAGCTATTTACAAGCATTCACCAGCAACTCACATGCATTTCTCTGAAAGTGAGGCAGTCTGTTCCAACACTTCAATTCACTGTGCGAAGTGACTGGAGTGTTACTTCACTTTCTAAATGATGTACTTTCAGAGAAAATCATTTTCCTTTGATACTGCCTTAAGCAACTTACAAGCATTCACAGGAAACTCACATGCGTTTCTCTGAAATAGAAGCAGTCGGTTCCAACACTTCAATTCACTGTGCGAAGTGAATGGAGTGTTGCTTCACTTTCTAAATGCTGTCCTTTCAGAGAAAATCACTTTCCTTTGAAACTGCTTTAAGCTACTTACATGCATTCACCAGCAACTCACATGCATTTCTCTGAAAGAGAAACGGTCTGTTCCAACACTTCAATTCACTGTGCGAAGTGAATGGAGTGTTGCTTCACTTTCCAAATGCTGTACTTTCAGAGAAAATCACTTTCCTTTGAAAGTGCCTTAAGATACTTACAAGCATTGACCAGCAACTCACATGAGTTTCTCTGAAAGAGAGGCAGTCTGTTCCAACACTTCAATTCACTGTGCGAAGTGAATGGAGTGTTGCTTCACTTTCTAAATGCTGTACTTTCAGAGAAAAACACTTTCCTTTGAAACTGCCTTAAGCTACTTACAAGCATTCACCAGCAACTCACATGCATTTCTCTGAAAGAAAAGCAATCTGTTCCAACACTTCAATTCACTGTGCGAAGTGAATGGAGTGTTGCTTCTCTTTCTAAATGCTGTACTTTCTGAGAAAATCACTTTCCTTTGAAAGTGCCTTAAGCTACTTACAAGAATTCACGAGCAACTCAAAATCATTTTTCTGAAAGAGAAGCAGTCTGTTCCACCACTTCAATTCACTGTACGAAGTGAATGGAGGGTTGCTTCACTTTCAAAATACTTTATTTTCAGAGAAAATCACTTTCCTTTGAAAGTGCCTTAAGCTACTTACAAGCATTTACCAGCAACTCACATGCGTTTCTCTGAAAGAGAAGCAGTCTGTTCCAACACTTCAATTCACTGTGCGAAGTGAATGGAGTGTTGCTTCACTTTCTAAATGCTGTACATTCAGAGGAATCACTTTCCTTTGAAAGTGCCTTAAGCTACTTACAAGCATTCACCAGCAACTCACATGCGTTTCTCTGAAAGAGAAGCAGTCTGTTCCAACACTCAATTCACTGTGCGAAGTGAATGGAGTGTTGCGTCACGTTCTAAATGCTGTACTTTCAGAGAAAATCACTTTCCTTTCAAAGTACCTTAAGCTACTTACAAGCATTCAGCAGCAACTCACATGAGTTTCTCTGAAAGAGAAGCAGTCTGTTCCAACACTTCAATTCACTGTGCAAAGTGAATGGACTGTTGATTCACTTTCTAAATGCTGTACTTTCAGAGAAAATCACTTTCCTTTGAAACTGCCTAAAGCTACTTACAAGCTTTCACCAGCAACTCTCATGAGAGTCTCTGAAAGAGAAGCAGTCTGTTCCAACACTTCAATTCACTGTGTGAAGTGAATGGAGTGTTGCTTCACTTTCTAAATGCTGTTGTTACAGAGAAAATCACTTTTTTTTGACATTGCCTTAAGCTACTTACAAGCATTAGAAGAACCTCACATTCGTTTCTCTGAAAGAGAAGCAGTCTGTCCCAACATTTCAATCCACAGAGCAAAGAGAATGGAGTGTTGCTTCACTTTCTAAATGCTGTACTTTCAGAGAAAATCACTTTCCTTTGAAACTGCCTTAAGCTACTTACAAGCATTCACCAGCAACTCACATGCATTTCTCTGATAGAGAAGCAGTCTGTTCCAACACTTCAATTCACTGTGCGAAGTGAATGGAGTGTTGCTTCACTTTCTAAGTGCTGTACTTTCAGAGAAAATCACTTTCCTTTGAAACTGCCTTAAGCTACTTACAAGCATTCACCAGCAACTCACATGCATTTCTCTGATAGAGAAGCAGTCTGTTCAAACATTTCAATTCACTGTCCGAAGTGAATGGAGTGTTGCTTCACTTTCTAAATGCTGTCCTTTCAGAGAAAATCACTTTCCTTTGAAACTGCCTTAAGCTACTTACATGCATTCAGCAGCAACTCACATGCATTTCTCTGAAAGAGAAACTGTCTGTTCCAACACTTCAATTCATTGTGCGAAGTGAATGGAGTGTTGCTTCACTTTCCAAATGCTGTACTTTCAGAGAAAATCACTTTCCTTTGAAAGTGCCTTAAGATACTTACAAGCACTGAACAGCAACTCACATGAGTTTCTCTGAAAGAGAGGCAGTCTGTTCCAACACTTCAATTCACTGTGCGAAGTGAATGGAGTGTTGCTTCACTTTCTAAATGCTGTACTTTCAGAGAAAAACACTTTCCTTTGAAACTGCCTTAAGCTAATAATAAGCATTCACAAGAAACTCACATGCATTTCTCTGAAAGAAAAGCAGTCTGTTCCAACACTTCAATTCACTGTGCGAAGTGAATGGAGTGTTGCTTCACTTTCTAAATGCTGTACTTTCTGAGAAAATCACTTTCCTTTGAAAGTGCCTTAAGCTGCTTACAAGAATTCACGAGGAACTCAGAATCATTTTTCTGAAAGAGAAGCAGTCTGTTCCACCACTTCAATTCACTGTACGAAGTGAATGGAGGGTTGCTTCACTTTCAAAATACTGTATTTTCAGAGAAAATCACTTTCCTTTGAAAGTGCCTTAAGCTACTTACAAGCATTCACCAGCAACTCACATGCGTTTCTCTGAAAGAGAAGCAGTCTGTTCCAACACTTCAATTCACTGTGTGAAGTGAATGGAATGTTGATTCACTTTCTAAATTTTGTACTTTCAGAGAAAATCACTTTCCTTTGAAACTGCCTTAAGCTACTTACAAACATTCACCAGCAACTCACATGAGTTTCTCTGCAAGAGAAGCAGTCTGTTCCAACACTTCAATTCACTGTGCGAAGTGAATGGAGTGTTGCTTCACTTTCTACATGCTGTACTTTCAGAGAAAATCGCGTTCTTTGAAAGTGTTTTAAGCTACTTATAAGTATTCACCAGCAACTCACATGAGTTTCTCTGAAAGAGAGGCAGTCTATTCCAACACTTCAATTCACTGTGCAAAGTGAATGGAGTGTTGCTTCACTTTCTAAATGCTGTACTTTCAGAGAAAAGCACTTTCCTTTGAAACTGCCTTAAGCTATTTACAAGCATTCACCAGCAACTCACATGCATTTCTCTGAAAGTGAGGCAGTCTGTTCCAACACTTCAATTCACTGTGCGAAGTGACTGGAGTGTTACTTCACTTTCTAAATAATGTACTTTCAGAGAAAATCATTTTCCTTTGATACTGCCTTAAGCAACTTACAAGCATTCACAAGAAACTCACATGCGTTTCTCTGAAATAGAAGCAGTCGGTTCCAACACTTCAATTCACTGTGCGAAGTGAATGGAGTGTTGCTTCACTTTCTAAATGCTGTCCTTTCAGAGAAAATCACTTTCCTTTGAAACTGCCTTAAGCTACTTACATGCATTCACCAGCAACTCACATGCATTTCTCTGAAAGAGAAACGGTCTGTTCCAACACTTCAATTCACTGTGCGAAGTGAATGGAGTGTTGCTTCACTTTCCAAATGCTGTACTTTCAGAGAAAATCACTTTCCTTTGAAAGTGCCTTAAGATACTTACAAGCATTGACCAGCAACTCACATGAGTTTCTCTGAAAGAGAGGCAGTCTGTTCCAACACTTCAATTCACTGTGCGAAGTGAATGGAGTGTTGCTTCACTTTCTAAATGCTGTACTTTCAGAGAAAAACACTTTCCTTTGAAACTGCCTTAAGCTACTTACAAGCATTCACCAGCAACTCACATGCATTTCTCTGAAAGAAAAGCAATCTGTTCCAACACTTCAATTCACTGTGCGAAGTGAATGGAGTGTTGCTTCTCTTTCTAAATGCTGTACTTTCTGAGAAAATCACTTTCCTTTGAAAGTGCCTTAAGCTACTTACAAGAATTCACGAGCAACTCAAAATCATTTTTCTGAAAGAGAAGCAGTCTGTTCCACCACTTCAATTCACTGTACGAAGTGAATGGAGGGTTGCTTCACTTTCAAAATACTTTATTTTCAGAGAAAATCACTTTCCTTTGAAAGTGCCTTAAGCTACTTACAAGCATTTACCAGCAACTCACATGCGTTTCTCTGAAAGAGAAGCAGTCTGTTCCAACACTTCAATTCACTGTGCGAAGTGAATGGAGTGTTGCTTCACTTTCTAAATGCTGTACATTCAGAGGAATCACTTTCCTTTGAAAGTGCCTTAAGCTACTTACAAGCATTCACCAGCAACTCACATGCGTTTCTCTGAAAGAGAAGCAGTCTGTTCCAACACTCAATTCACTGTGCGAAGTGAATGGAGTGTTGCGTCACGTTCTAAATGTTGTACTTTCAGAGAAAATCACTTTCCTTTCAAAGTACCTTAAGCTACTTACAAGCATTCAGCAGCAACTCACATGAGTTTCTCTGAAAGAGAAGCAGTCTGTTCCAACACTTCAATTCACTGTGCAAAGTGAATGGACTGTTGATTCACTTTCTAAATGCTGTACTTTCAGAGAAAATCACTTTCCTTTGAAACTGCCTAAAGCTACTTACAAGCATTCACCAGCAACTCTCATGAGAGTCTCTGAAAGAGAAGCAGTCTGTTCCAACACTTCAATTCACTGTGTGAAGTGAATGGAGTGTTGCTTCACTTTCTAAATGCTGTTGTTACAGAGAAAATCACTTTTTTTTGACATTGCCTTAAGCTACTTACAAGCATTAGATGAACCTCACATTCGTTTCTCTGAAAGAGAAGCAGTCTGTCCCAACATTTCAATCCACAGAGCAAAGAGAATGGAGTGTTGCTTCACTTTCTAAATGCTGTACTTTCAGAGAAAATCACTTTCCTTTGAAACTGCCTTAAGCTACTTACAAGCATTCACCAGCAACTCACATGCATTTCTCTGAAAGAGAAGCAGTCTGTTCCAACACTTCAATTCACTGTGCGAAGTGAATGGAGTGTTGCTTCACTTTCTAAGTGCTGTACTTTCAGAGAAAATCACTTTCCTTTGAAACTGCCTTAAGCTACTTACAAGCATTCACCAGCAACTCACATGCATTTCTCTGATAGAGAAGCAGTCTGTTCAAACATTTCAATTCACTGTGCGAAGTGAATGGAGTGTTGCTTCACTTTCTAAATGCTGTCCTTTCAGAGAAAATCACTTTCCTTTGAAACTGCCTTAAGCTACTTACATGCATTCAGCAGCAACTCACATGCATTTCTCTGAAAGAGAAACTGTCTGTTCCAACACTTCAATTCACTGTGCGAAGTGAATGGAGTGTTGCTTCACTTTCCAAATGCTGTACTTTCAGAGAAAATCACTTTCCTTTGAAAGTGCCTTAAGATACTTACAAGCACTGAACAGCAACTCACATGAGTTTCTCTGAAAGAGAGGCAGTCTGTTCCAACACTTCAATTCACTGTGCGAAGTGAATGGAGTGTTGCTTCACTTTCTAAATGCTGTACTTTCAGAGAAAAACACTTTCCTTTGAAACTGCCTTAAGCTAATAATAAGCATTCACAAGAAACTCACATGCATTTCTCTGAAAGAAAAGCAGTCTGTTCCAACACTTCAATTCACTGTGCGAAGTGAATGGAGTGTTGCTTCACTTTCTAAATGCTGTACTTTCTGAGAAAATCACTTTCCTTTGAAATTGCCTTAAGCTGCTTACAAGAATTCACGAGGAACTCAGAATCATTTTTCTGAAAGAGAAGCAGTCTGTTCCACCACTTCAATTCACTGTACGAAGTGAATGGAGGGTTGCTTCACTTTCAAAATACTGTATTTTCAGAGAAAATCACTTTCCTTTGAAAGTGCCTTAAGCAACTTGCAAGCATTCACAAGAAACACTAATGCGTTTCTATGAAAGAGAAGCACTCTGTTCCAACACTTCAATTCACTGCACGAAGTGAATGGAGTGTTGCTTCACTTTCTAAATGCTGTCCTTTCAGAGAAAATCACTTTCCTTTGAAAGTGCCTTAAGCTACTTACAAGCATTCACCAGAAACTCACATGCGTTTCTCTGAAAGAGAAGCAGTCTGTTCCAACACTTCAATTCACTGTGCGAAGTGAATGGAGTGTTGCTTCACTTTCTAAATTCTGTCCTTTCAGAGAAAGTCACTTTCCTTTGAAAGTGCCTTAAACTACATTCAAGCATTCACAAAAAACTCACATGCGTTTCTCTTAAAGAGAAGCAGTCTGTTCCAACATTTCAATTCACTGTGCGAAGTGAATGGAGTGTTGCTTCAGTTTCTAAATGCTGTCCTTTCAGAGAAAATCACTTTCCTTTGAAAGTGCCTTACATAACTTGCAAACATTCACAAGAAACTCACATGCGTTTCTCTGAAAGAGAAGCAGTCTGTTCCAACACTTCAATTCACTCTGCGAAGTGAATGGAGTGTTGCTTCAGTTTCTAAATGCTGTCCTTTCAGAGAAAATCACTTTCCTTTGAAAGTGCCTTAAGCTACTTACAAGCATTCAACAGAAACTCACATGCATTTCTCTGAAAGAGAAGCAATCTGTTCCAACACTTCAATTCTCTGTGCGAAGTGAATGGAGTGTTGCTTCACTTTCTAAATGCTGTCCTTTCAGAGAAAATCACTTTCTTTAAAGTGCCTTAAGCTACTTGCAAGCATTCACAAGAAACACTAATGCGTTTCTATGAAAGAGAAGCAGTCTGTTCCAACACTTCAATTCATTGCGCGAAGGGAATGGAGTGTTGCTTTACTTTCTAAATGCTGTCCTTTCAGAGAAAATCACTTTCCTTTGAAAGAGCCTTGAGCTACTTACAAGCATTCAACAGAAACTCACATGCATTTCTCTGAAAGAGAAGCAGTCTTTTACAACACTTCAATTTACTGTGTGAAGTGAATGGAGTGTTGCTTCAGTTTCTAAATGCTGTCCTTTCAGAGAAAATCCCTTTCCTTTGAATGTGCCTTAAGCTACTTACAAGCAGTCAACAGAAACTCACATGCATTTCTCTGAAAGAGAAGCAATCTGTTCCAACACTTCAATTCTCTTGCGAAGTGAAGGGAGTGTTGCTTCACTTTCTAAATGCTGTTCTTTCAGAGAAAATCACTTTCCTTTGAAAGTGCCTTAAGCTACTTGCAAGCATTAGGAAGAAACTCACATGCGATTCTCTGACAAAGAAGAAGTCTGTTCCAACACTTCAATTCACTGTGCGAAGTGAATGGAGTGTTGCCTCACTTTCTAAATGCTGTCCTTTCAGAGAAAATCACTTTCGTTTGAAAGTGCCTTAAGCTACTTGCCAGCATTAGGAAGAAACTCACATGCGTTTCTCTGAAAGAGAAGCAGTCTGTTCCAACACTTCAATTCACTGTGCGAAGTGAATGGAGTGTTGCCTCACTTTCTAAATGCTGTCCTTTCAGAGAAAATCAGTTTCCATTGAAAGTGCCTTAATCTACTTTCAAGCATTCACAAAAAACTCACATGCGTTTCTCTGAAAGAGAAGCAGTCTGTTCCAACACTTCAATTCTCTGTGCGAAGTGAATGGAGTGTTGCTTCACTTTTTAAATGCTGTCCTTTCAGAGAAAATCACTTTCCTTTGAAAGTGCCTTAACCTACTTGCAAGCATTCACAAGAAACACTAATGCGTTTCTATGAAAGAGAAGCTGTCTGTTCCAACACTTCAATTCACTGTTCGAAATGAATGGAGTGTTGCTTCACTTTCTAAATGCTGTTCTTTCAGAGAAAATCACTTTCCTTTGAAAGAGTCTTGAGCTACTTACAAGCATTCAACAGAAACTCACATGCATTTCTCTGAAAGAGAAGCAGTCGGTTTCAACACTTCAATTCACTGTGCGAAGTGAATGGAATGTTACTTCACTTTCTAAATGCTGTCTTTCAGAGAAAATCACTTTCCTTTGAAAGTGCCTTAAGCTACTTTCTAGCATTCACAGTAAACACACATGCGTTTCTCTGAAAGAGAAGCAGTCTGTTCCAACACTTCAATTCACTGTGCGAAGTGAATGGAGTGTTGCTTCACTTTCAATATTCTGTCCTTTCAGAGAAAATCACTTTCCATTGAAAGTGCCTTAAACTACTTTCAAGCATTCAAAAAAACTCACATGCGTTTCTCTGAAAGAGAAGCAGTCTGTTCCAACACTTCAATTCACTGTGCGAAGTGAATGGAGTGTTGCTTTAGTTTCTAAATGCTGTCCTTTCAGAGAAAATCACTTTCCTTTGAAAGTGCCTTAAGCAACTTGCAAACATTCACAAGAAACTCACATGCGTTTCTCTGAAAGAGAAGCAGTCTGTTCCAACACTTCAATTCACTCTGCGAAGTGAATGGAGTGTTGCTTCACTTTTTAAATGCTGTCCTTTCAGAGAAAATCACTTTCCTTTGAAAGTGCCTTAAGCTACTTACAAGCATTCAACAGAAACTCACATGCATTTCTCTGAAAGAGAAGCAGTCTGTTCCAACACTTCAATTCACTGTGCGAAGTGAATGGAGTGTTGCTTCACTTTCTAAATGCTGTCCTTTAGAGAAAATCACTTTCCTTTGAAAGTGCCTTAAGCTACTCACAAGCATTCACCAGAAACTCACATGCGTTTCTCTGAAAGAGAAGCAGTCTTTTCCAACACTTCAATTCACTGTTCGAAATGAATGGAGTGTTGCTTCACTTTCTAAATGCTGTCCTTTCAGAGAAAATCACTTTCCTTTGAAAGTGCCTTAAGCTACTTGCAAGCATTAGGAAGAAACTCACATGCGTTTCTCTGAAAGAGAAGCAGTCTGTTCCAACACTTCAATTCACTGTGCGATGTGAATGGAGTGTTGCCTCACTTTCTAAATGCTGTCCTTTCAGAGAAAATCACTTTCCTTTGAAAGTGCCTTAAGCTACTTACAAGCATTCAACAGAAACTCACATGCGTTTCTCTGAAAGAGAAGCAGTATGTTCCAACACTTCAATTCAATGTGCGAAGTGAATGGAGTGTTGCTTCACTTTCTAAATGCTGTCCTTTCAGAGAATATCACTTTCCTTTGAAAGTGCCTTAAGCTACTTGCAAGCATTCACAAGAAACACTAATGCGTTTCTATGAAAGAGAAGCAGTCTTTTCCAACACTTCAATTCACTTTGCGAAGTGAATGGAATGTTACTTCACTTTCTAAATGCTGTCCTTTCAGAGAAAATCACTTTCCTTTGAAAGTGCCTTAAGCTAATTTCAAGCATTCACAGGAAACACACATGCGTTTCTCTGAAATAGAAGCAGTCTGTTCCAACATTTCAATTCACTGTGCGAAGTGAATGGAGTGTTGCCTCACTTTCTAAATTCTGTCCTTTCAGAGAAAATCACTTTCCATTGAAAGTGCCTTAAACTACTTTCAAGCATTCAAAAAAATTCACATGTGTTTCTCTGAAAGAGAAGCAGTCTGTTCCAACACTTCAATTCACTGTACAAAGTGAATGGAGTGTTGCTTCACTTTCTAAATGCTGTCCTTTCAGAGAAAATCACTTTCCTTTGAAATTGCCTTAAGCAACTTGCAAGCATTCACAAGAAACACTAATGCGTTTCTATGAAAGAGAAGCACTCTGTTCCAACACTTCAATTCACTGCACGAAGGGAATGGAGTGTTGCTACACTTTCTTAATTCTGTCCATTCAGAGAAAATCACTTTCCTTTGAAAGTGCCTTAAACTACATTCAAGCATTCACAAAAAACTCACATGCGTTTCTCTTAAAGAGAAGCAGTCTGTTCCAACATTTCAATTCACTGTGCGAAGTGAATGGAGTGTTGCTTCACATTCTAAATGCTGTCCTTTCAGAGAAAATCACTTTCCTTTGAAAGTGCCTTAAGTAACTTGCAAACATTCACAAGAAACTCACATGCGTTTCTCTGAAAGAGAAGCAGTCTGTTCCAACACTTCAATTCACTGTGCGAAGTGAATGGAGTGTTGCTTTAGTTTCTAAATGCTGTCCTTTCAGAGAAAATCACTTTCCTTTGAAAGTGACTTAAGCAACTTGCAAACATTCACAAGAAACTCACATGCGTTTCTCTGAAAGAGAAGCAGTCTGTTCCAACACTTCAATTCACTGTGCGAAGTGAATGGAGTGTTGCTTTACGTTCTAAATGCTGTCCTTTCAGAGAAAATCACTTTCCTTTGAAAGTGCCTTAAGCTACTTACAAGCATTCACCAGAAACTCACATGCATTTCTCTGAAAGAGAAGCAGTCTGTTCCAACACTTCAATTCACTGTGCGAAGTGAATGGAGTGTTGCTTCACTTTCTAAATGCTGTCCTTTAGAGAAAATCACTTTCCTTTGAAAGTGCCTTAAGCTACTTTCAAGCATTCACAGGAAACACACATGCGTTTCTCTGAAAGAGAAGCAGTCTGTTCCAACACTTCAATTCACTGTGCGAAATGAATGGAGTGTTGCTTCACTTTCTAAATTCTGTCCTTTCAGAGAAAATCACTTTCCATTGAAAGTGCCTTAAACTACTTTCAAGCATTCAAAAAAACTCACATGCGTTTCTCTGAAAGAGAAGCAGTCTGTTCCAACACTTCAATTCACTGTACAAACTGAATGGAGTGTTGCTTCACTTTCTAAATGCTGTCCTTTCAGAGAAAATCACTTTCCTTTGAAAGTGCCTTAAGCAACTTGCAAGCATTCACAAGAAACACTAATGCGTTTCTATGAAAGAGAAGCACTCTGTTCCAACACTTCAATTCACTGCACGAAGGGAATGGAGTGTTGCTTCACTTTCTAAATGCTGTCCTTTCAGAGAAAATCACTTTCCTTTGAAAGTGCCTTTAGCTGCTTACAAGCATTCACCAGAAACTCACATGCGTTTCTCTGAAAGAGAAGCAGGCTATTTCAACACTTCAATTCACTGTGCGAAGTGAATGGAGTGTTGCTTCACTTTCTAAATTCTGTCCATTCAGAGAAAATCACTTTCCTTTGAAAGTGCCTTAAACTACATTCAAGCATTCACAAAAAACTCACATGCGTTTCTCTTAAAGAGAAGCAGTCTGTTCCAACATTTCAATTCACTGTGCGAAGTGAATGGAGTGTTGCTTCAGTTTCTAAATGCTGTCCTTTCAGAGAAAATCACTTTCCTTTGAAAGTGCCTTACATAACTTGCAAACATTCACAAGAAACTCACATGCGTTTCTCTGAAAGAGAAGCAGTCTGTTCCAACACTTCAATTCACTCTGCGAAGTGAATGGAGTGTTGCTTCAGTTTCTAAATGCTGTCCTTTCAGAGAAAATCACTTTCCTTTGAAAGTGCCTTAAGCTACTTACAAGCATTCAACAGAAACTCACATGCATTTCTCTGAAAGAGAAGCAATCTGTTCCAACACTTCAATTCTCTGTGCGAAGTGAATGGAGTGTTGCTTCACTTTCTAAATGCTGTCCTTTCAGAGAAAATCACTTTCTTTAAAGTGCCTTAAGCTACTTGCAAGCATTCACAAGAAACACTAATGCGTTTCTATGAAAGAGAAGCAGTCTGTTCCAACACTTCAATTCATTGCGCGAAGGGAATGGAGTGTTGCTTTACTTTCTAAATGCTGTCCTTTCAGAGAAAATCACTTTCCTTTGAAAGAGCCTTGAGCTACTTACAAGCATTCAACAGAAACTCACATGCATTTCTCTGATAGAGAAGCAGTCTTTTACAACACTTCAATTTACTGTGTGAAGTGAATGGAGTGTTGCTTCAGTTTCTAAATGCTGTCCTTTCAGAGAAAATCCCTTTCCTTTGAATGTGCCTTAAGCTACTTACAAGCAGTCAACAGAAACTCACATGCATTTCTCTGAAAGAGAAGCAATCTGTTCCAACACTTCAATTCTCTTGCGAAGTGAAGGGAGTGTTGCTTCACTTTCTAAATGCTGTTCTTTCAGAGAAAATCACTTTCCTTTGAAAGTGCCTTAAGCTACTTGCAAGCATTAGGAAGAAACTCACATGCGATTCTCTGACAAAGAAGCAGTCTGTTCCAACACTTCAATTCACTGTGCGAAGTGAATGGAGTGTTGCCTCACTTTCTAAATGCTGTCCTTTCAGAGAAAATCACTTTCCTTTGAAAGTGCCTTAAGCTACTTGCCAGCATTAGGAAGAAACTCACATGCGTTTCTCTGAAAGAGAAGCAGTCTGTTCCAACACTTCAATTCACTGTGCGAAGTGAATGGAGTGTTGCCTCACTTTCTAAATGCTGTCCTTTCAGAGAAAATCAGTTTCCATTGAAAGTGCCTTAAACTACTTTCAAGCATTCACAAAAAACTCACATGCGTTTCTCTGAAAGAGAAGCAGTCTGTTCCAACACTTCAATTCTCTGTGCGAAGTGAATGGAGTGTTGCTTCACTTTTTAAATGCTGTCCTTTCAGAGAAAATCACTTTCCTTTGAAAGTGCCTTAACCTACTTGCAAGCATTCACAAGAAACACTAATGCGTTTCTATGAAAGAGAAGCTGTCTGTTCCAACACTTCAATTCACTGTTCGAAATGAATGGAGTGTTGCTTCACTTTCTAAATGCTGTTCTTTCAGAGAAAATCACTTTCCTTTGAAAGAGTCTTGAGCTACTTACAAGCATTCAACAGAAACTCACATGCATTTCTCTGAAAGAGAAGCAGTCGGTTTCAACACTTCAATTCACTGTGCGAAGTGAATGGAATGTTACTTCACTTTCTAAATGCTGTCTTTCAGAGAAAATCACTTTCCTTTGAAAGTGCCTTAAGCTACTTTCTAGCATTCACAGTAAACACACATGCGTTTCTCTGAAAGAGAAGCAGTCTGTTCCAACACTTCAATTCACTGTGCGAAGTGAATGGAGTGTTGCTTCACTTTCAATATTCTGTCCTTTCAGAGAAAATCACTTTCCATTGAAAGTGCCTTAAACTACTTTCAAGCATTCAAAAAAACTCACATGCGTTTCTCTGAAAGAGAAGCAGTCTGTTCCAACACTTCAATTCACTGTGCGAAGTGAATGGAGTGTTGCTTTAGTTTCTAAATGCTGTCCTTTCAGAGAAAATCACTTTCCTTTGAAAGTGCCTTAAGCAACTTGCAAACATTCACAAGAAACTCACATGCGTTTCTCTGAAAGAGAAGCAGTCTGTTCCAACACTTCAATTCACTGTGCGAAGTGAATGGAGTGTTGCTTTACTTTCTAAATGCTGTCCTTTCAGAGAAAATCACTTTCCTTTGAAAGTGCCTTAAGCTACTTACAAGCATTCACCAGAAACTCACAAGCGTTTCTCTGAAAGAGAAGCAGTCTGTTCCAATACTTCAATTCACTCTGCGAAGTGAATGGAGTGTTGCTTCACTTTCTAAATGCTGCCCTTTCAGAGAAAATCACTTTCCTTTGAAAGTGCCTTAAGCTACTTACAAGCATTCAACAGAAACTCACATGCATTTCTCTGAAAGAGAAGCAGTCTGTTCCAACACTTCAATTCACTGTGCGAAGTGAATGGAGTGTTGCTTCACTTTCTAAATGCTGTCCTTTAGAGAAAATCACTTTCCTTTGAAAGTGCCTTAAGCTACTCACAAGCATTCACCAGAAACTCACATGCGTTTCTCTGAAAGAGAAGCAGTCTGTTCCAACACTTCAATTCACTGTTCGAAATGAATGGAGTGTTGCTTCACTTTCTAAATGCTGTCCTTTCAGAGAAAATCACTTTCCTTTGAAAGTGCCTTAAGCTACTTGCAAGCATTAGGAAGAAACTCACATGCGTTTCTCTGAAAGAGAAGCAGTCTGTTCCAACACTTCAATTCACTGTGCGACGTGAATGGAGTGTTGCCTCACTTTCTAAATGCTGTCCTTTCAGAGAAAATCACTTTCCTTTGAAAGTGCCTTAAGCTACTTACAAGCATTCAACAGAAACTCACATGCGTTTCTCTGAAAGAGAAGCAGTATGTTCCAACACTTCAATTCAATGTGCGAAGTGAATGGAGTGTTGCTTCACTTTCTAAATGCTGTCCTTTCAGAGAATATCACTTTCCTTTGAAAGTGCCTTAAGCTACTTGCAAGCATTCACAAGAAACACTAATGCGTTTCTATGAAAGAGAAGCAGTCTGTTCCAACACTTCAATTCACTGTGCGAAGTGAATGGAGTGTTGCTTTAGTTTCTAAATGCTGTCATTTCAGAGAAAATCACTTTCCTTTGAAAGTGACTTAAGCAACTTGCAAACATTCACAAGAAACTCACATGCGTTTCTCTGAAAGAGAAGCAGTCTGTTCCAACACTTCAATTCACTGTGCGAAGTGAATGGAGTGTTGCTTTACGTTCTAAATGCTGTCCTTTCAGAGAAAATCACTTTCCTTTGAAAGTGCCTTAAGCTACTTACAAGCATTCACCAGAAACTCACAAGCGTTTCTCTGAAAGAGAAGCAGTCTGTTCCAATACTTCACTTCACTCTGCGAAGTGAATGGAGTGTTGCTTCACTTTCTAAATGCTGTCCTTTCAGAGAAAATCACTTTCCTTTGAAAATGCCTTAAGCTACTTACAAGCATTCAACAGAAACTCACATGCATTTCTCTGAAAGAGAAGCAGTCTGTTCCAACACTTCAATTCACTGTGCGAAGTGAATGGAGTGTTGCTTCACTTTCTAAATGCTGTCCTTTAGAGAAAATCACTTTCCTTTGAAAGTGCCTTAAGCTACTTTCAAGCATTCACAGGAAACACACATGCGTTTCTCTGAAAGAGAAGCAGTCTGTTCCAACACTTCAATTCACTGTGCGAAGTGAATGGAGTGTTGCTTCACTTTCTAAATTCTGTCCTTTCAGAGAAAATCACTTTCCATTGAAAGTGCCTTAAACTACTTTCAAGCATTCAAAAAAACTCACATGCGTTTCTCTGAAAGAGAAGCAGTCTGTTCCAACACTTCAATTCACTGTACAAACTGAATGGAGTGTTGCTTCACTTTCTAAATGCTGTCCTTTCAGAGAAAATCACTTTCCTTTGAAAGTGCCTTAAGCAACTTGCAAGCATTCACAAGAAACACTAATGCGTTTCTATGAAAGAGAAGCACTCTGTTCCAACACTTCAATTCACTGCACGAAGGGAATGGAGTGTTGCTTCACTTTCTAAATGCTGTCCTTTCAGAGAAAATCACTTTCCTTTGAAAGTGCCTTTAGCTGCTTACAAGCATTCACCAGAAACTCACATGCGTTTCTCTGAAAGAGAAGCAGGCTATTTCAACACTTCAATTCACTGTGCGAAGTGAATGGAGTGTTGCTTCACTTTCTAAATTCTGTCCATTCAGAGAAAATCACTTTCCTTTGAAAGTGCCTTAAACTACATTCAAGCATTCACAAAAAACTCACATGCGTTTCTCTTAAAGAGAAGCAGTCTGTTCCAACATTTCAATTCACTGTGCGAAGTGAATGGAGTGTTGCTTCAGTTTCTAAATGCTGTCCTTTCAGAGAAAATCACTTTCCTTTGAAAGTGCCTTACATAACTTGGAAACATTCACAAGAAACTCACATGCGTTTCTCTGAAAGAGAAGCAGTCTGTTCCAACACTTCAATTCACTCTGCGAAGTGAATGGAGTGTTGCTTCAGTTTCTAAATGCTGTCCTTTCAGAGAAAATCACTTTCCTTTGAAAGTGCCTTAAGCTACTTACAAGCATTCAACAGAAACTCACATGCATTTCTCTGAAAGAGAAGCAATCTGTTCCAACACTTCAATTCTCTGTGCGAAGTGAATGGAGTGTTGCTTCACTTTCTAAATGCTGTCCTTTCAGAGAAAATCACTTTCTTTAAAGTGCCTTAAGCTACTTGCAAGCATTCACAAGAAACACTAATGCGTTTCTATGAAAGAGAAGCAGTCTGTTCCAACACTTCAATTCATTGCGCGAAGGGAATGGAGTGTTGCTTTACTTTCTAAATGCTATCCTTTCAGAGAAAATCACTTTCCTTTGAAAGAGCCTTGAGCTACTTACAAGCATTCAACAGAAACTCACATGCATTTCTCTGAAAGAGAAGCAGTCTTTTACAACACTTCAATTTACTGTGTGAAGTGAATGGAGTGTTGCTTCAGTTTCTAAATGCTGTCCTTTCAGAGAAAATCCCTTTCCTTTGAATGTGCCTTAAGCTACTTACAAGCAGTCAACAGAAACTCACATGCATTTCTCTGAAAGAGAAGCAATCTGTTCCAACACTTCAATTCTCTTGCGAAGTGAAGGGAGTGTTGCTTCACTTTCTAAATGCTGTTCTTTCAGAGAAAATCACTTTCCTTTGAAAGTGCCTTAAGCTACTTGCAAGCATTAGGAAGAAACTCACATGCGATTCTCTGACAAAGAAGCAGTCTGTTCCAACACTTCAATTCACTGTGCGAAGTGAATGGAGTGTTGCCTCACTTTCTAAATGCTGTCCTTTCAGAGAAAATCACTTTCCTTTGAAAGTGCCTTAAGCTACTTGCCAGCATTAGGAAGAAACTCACATGCGTTTCTCTGATAGAGAAGCAGTCTGTTCCAACACTTCAATTCACTGTGCGAAGTGAATGGAGTGTTGCCTCACTTTCTAAATGCTGTCCTTTCAGAGAAAATCAGTTTCCATTGAAAGTGCCTTAAACTACTTTCAAGCATTCACAAAAAACTCACATGCGTTTCTCTGAAAGAGAAGCAGTCTGTTCCAACACTTCAATTCTCTGTGCGAAGTGAATGGAGTGTTGCTTCACTTTTTAAATGCTGTCCTTTCAGAGAAAATCACTTTCCTTTGAAAGTGCCTTAACCTACTTGCAAGCATTCACAAGAAACACTAATGCGTTTCTATGAAAGAGAAGCTGTCTGTTCCAACACTTCAATTCACTGTTCGAAATGAATGGAGTGTTGCTTCACTTTCTAAATGCTGTTCTTTCAGAGAAAATCACTTTCCTTTGAAAGAGTCTTGAGCTACTTACAAGCATTCAACAGAAACTCACATGCATTTCTCTGAAAGAGAAGCAGTCGGTTTCAACACTTCAATTCACTGTGCGAAGTGAATGGAATGTTACTTCACTTTCTAAATGCTGTCTTTCAGAGAAAATCACTTTCCTTTGAAAGTGCCTTAAGCTACTTTCTAGCATTCACAGTAAACACACATGCGTTTCTCTGAAAGAGAAGCAGTCTGTTCCAACACTTCAATTCACTGTGCGAAGTGAATGGAGTGTTGCTTCACTTTCAATATTCTGTCCTTTCAGAGAAAATCACTTTCCATTGAAAGTGCCTTAAACTACTTTCAAGCATTCAAAAAAACTCACATGCGTTTCTCTGAAAGAGAAGCAGTCTGTTCCAACACTTCAATTCACTGTGCGAAGTGAATGGAGTGTTGCTTTAGTTTCTAAATGCTGTCCTTTCAGAGAAAATCACTTTCCTTTGAAAGTGCCTTAAGCAACTTGCAAACATTCACAAGAAACTCACATGCGTTTCTCTGAAAGAGAAGCAGTCTGTTCCAACACTTCAATTCACTGTGCGAAGTGAATGGAGTGTTGCTTTACTTTCTAAATGCTGTCCTTTCAGAGAAAATCACTTTCCTTTGAAAGTGCCTTAAGCTACTTACAAGCATTCACCAGAAACTCACAAGCGTTTCTCTGAAAGAGAAGCAGTCTGTTCCAATACTTCAATTCACTCTGCGAAGTGAATGGAGTGTTGCTTCACTTTCTAAATGCTGTCATTTCAGAGAAAATCACTTTCCTTTGAAAGTGCCTTAAGCTACTTACAAGCATTCAACAGAAACTCACATGCATTTCTCTGAAAGAGAAGCAGTCTGTTCCAACACTTCAATTCACTGTGCGAAGTGAATGGAGTGTTGCTTCACTTTCTAAATGCTGTCCTTTAGAGAAAATCACTTTCCTTTGAAAGTGCCTTAAGCTACTCACAAGCATTCACCAGAAACTCACATGCGTTTCTCTGAAAGAGAAGCAGTCTGTTCCAACACTTCAATTCACTGTTCGAAATGAATGGAGTGTTGCTTCACTTTCTAAATGCTGTCCTTTCAGAGAAAATCACTTTCCTTTGAAAGTGCCTTAAGCTACTTGCAAGCATTAGGAAGAAACTCACATGCGTTTCTCTGAAAGAGAAGCAGTCTGTTCCAACACTTCAATTCACTGTGCGACGTGAATGGAGTGTTGCCTCACTTTCTAAATGCTGTCCTTTCAGAGAAAATCACTTTCCTTTGAAAGTGCCTTAAGCTACTTACAAGCATTCAACAGAAACTCACATGCGTTTCTCTGAAAGAGAAGCAGTATGTTCCAACACTTCAATTCAATGTGCGAAGTGAATGGAGTGTTGCTTCACTTTCTAAATGCTGTCCTTTCAGAGAATATCACTTTCCTTTGAAAGTGCCTTAAGCTACTTGCAAGCATTCACAAGAAACACTAATGCGTTTCTATGAAAGAGAAGCAGTCTGTTCCAACACTTCAATTCACTTTGCGAAGTGAATGGAATGTTACTTCACTTTCTAAATGCTGTCCTTTCAGAGAAAATCACTTTCCTTTGAAAGTGCCTTAAGCTACTTTCAAGCATTCACAGGAAACACACATGCGTTTCTCTGAAATAGAAGCAGTCTGTTCCAACACTTCAATTCACTGTGCGAAGTGAATGGAGTGTTGCCTCACTTTCTAAATTCTGTCCTTTCAGAGAAAATCACTTTCCATTGAAAGTGCCTTAAACTACTTTCAAGCATTCAAAAAAACTCACATGTGTTTCTCTGAAAGAGAAGCAGTCTGTTCCAACACTTCAATTCACTGTACAAAGTGAATGGAGTGTTGCTTCACTTTCTAAATGCTGTCCTTTCAGAGAAAATCACTTTCCTTTGAAATTGCCTTAAGCAACTTGCAAGCATTCACAAGAAACACTAATGCGTTTCTATGAAAGAGAAGCACTCTGTTCCAACACTTCAATTCACTGCACGAAGGGAATGGAGTGTTGCTACACTTTCTAAATTCTGTCCATTCAGAGAAAATCACTTTCCTTTGAAAGTGCCTTAAACTACATTCAAGCATTCACAAAAAACTCACATGCGTTTCTCTTAAAGAGAAGCAGTCTGTTCCAACATTTCAATTCACTGTGCGAAGTGAATGGAGTGTTGCTTCAGTTTCTAAATGCTGTCCTTTCAGAGAAAATCACTTTCCTTTGAAAGTGCCTTAAGTAACTTGCAAACATTCACAAGAAACTCACATGCGTTTCTCTGAAAGAGAAGCAGTCTGTTCCAACACTTCAATTCACTGTGCGAAGTGAATGGAGTGTTGCTTTAGTTTCTAAATGCTGTCCTTTCAGAGAAAATCACTTTCCTTTGAAAGTGACTTAAGCAACTTGCAAACATTCACAAGAAACTCACATGCATTTCTCTGAAAGAGAAGCAGTCTGTTCCAACACTTCAATTCACTGTGCGAAGTGAATGGAGTGTTGCTTTACGTTCTAAATGCTGTCCTTTCAGAGAAAATCACTTTCCTTTGAAAGTGCCTTAAGCTACTTACAAGCATTCACCAGAAACTCACAAGCGTTTCTCTGAAAGAGAAGCAGTCTGTTCCAATACTTCACTTCACTCTGCGAAGTGAATGGAGTGTTGCTTCACTTTCTAAATGCTGTCCTTTCAGAGAAAATCACTTTCCTTTGAAAATGCCTTAAGCTACTTACAAGCATTCAACAGAAACTCACATGCATTTCTCTGAAAGAGAAGCCGTCTGTTCCAACACTTCAATTCACTGTGCGAAGTGAATGGAGTGTTGCTTCACTTTCTAAATGCTGTCCTTTAGAGAAAATCACTTTCCTTTGAAAGTGCCTTAAGCTACTTTCAAGCATTCACAGGAAACACACATGCGTTTCTCTGAAATAGAAGCAGTCTGTTCCAACACTTCAATTCACTGTACGAAGTGAATGGAGTGTTGCTTCACTTTCTAAATTCTGTCCTTTCAGAGAAAATCACTTTCCATTGAAAGTGCCTTAAACTACTTTCAAGCATTCAAAAAAACTCACATGCGTTTCTCTGAAAGAGAAGCAGTCTGTTCCAACACTTCAATTCACTGTACAAACTGAATGGAGTGTTGCTTCACTTTCTAAATGCTGTCCTTTCAGAGAATATCACTTTCCTTTGAAAGTGCCTTAAACTACATTCAAGCATTCACAAAAAACTCACATGCGTTTCTCTTAAAGAGAAGCAGTCTGTTCCAACATTTCAATTCACTGTGCGAAGTGAATGGAGTGTTGCTTCAGTTTCTAAATGCTGTCCTTTCAGAAAAAATCACTTTCCTTTGAAAGTGCCTTAAATAACTTGCAAACATTCACAAGAAACTCACATGCGTTTCTCTGAAAGAGAAGCAGTCTGTTCCAACACTTCAGTTCACTGTGCGAAGTGAATGGAGTGTTGCTTCACTTTCTAAATGCTGTCCTTTCAGAGAAAATCACTTTCCTTTTAAAGTGCCTTAAGCTACTTACAAGAATTCACCAGAAACTCACATGCGTTACTCTGAAAGAGAAGCAGTCTGTTCCAATACTTCAATTCACTCTGCGAAGTGAATGGAGTGTTGCTTCACTTTCTAAATGCTGTCCTTTCAGAGAAAATCACTTTCCTTTAAAGTGCCTTAAGCTACTTGCAAGCATTCACAAGAAACACTAATGCGTTTCTATGAAAGGGAAGCAGTCTGTTCCAACACTTCAATTCATTGCGCGAAGGGAATGGAGTGTTACTTTACTTTCTAAATGCTGTCCTTTCAGAGAAAATCACTTTCCTTTGAAAGAGCCTTGAGCTACTTACAAGCATTCAACAGAAACTCACATGCATTTCTCTGAAAGAGAAGCAGTCTTTTACAACACTTCAATTTACTGTGTGAAGTGAATGGAGTGTTGCTTCACTTTCTAAATGCTGTCCTTTCAGAGAAAATCCCTTTCCTTTGAATGTGCCTTAAGCTACTTACAAGCAGTCAACAGAAACTCACATGCATTTCTCTGAAAGAGAAGCAATCTGTTCCAACACTTCAATTCTCTTGCGAAGTGAATGGAGTGTTGCTTCACTTTCTAAATGCTGTTCTTTCAGAGAAAATCACTTTCCTTTGAAAGTGCCTTAAGCTACTTGCAAGCATTAGGAAGAAACTCACATGCGTTTCTCTGTCAAAGAAGCAGTCTGTTCCAACACTTCAATTCACTGTGCTAAGTGAATGGAGTGTTGCTTCAATTTCTAAATGCTGTCCTTTCAGAGAAAATCACTTTCCTTTGAAAGAGTCTTGAGCTACTTACAAGCATTCAACAGAAACTCACATGCATTTCTCTGAAAGAGAAGCAGTCGGTTTCAACACTTCAATTCACTGTGCGAAGTGAATGGAATGTTACTTCACTTTCTAAATGCTGTCTTTCAGAGAAAATCACTTTCCTTTGAAAGTGCCTTAAGCTACTTTCTAGCATTCACAGGAAACACACATGCGTTTCTCTGAAAGAGAAGCAGTCTGTTCCAACACTTCAATTCACTGTGCGAAGTGAATGGAGTGTTGCTTCACTTTCAATATTCTGTCCTTTCAGAGAAAATCACTTTCCATTGAAAGTGCCTTAAACTACTTTCAAGCATTCAAAAAAACTCACATGCGTTTCTCTGAAAGACAAGCAGTCTGTTCCAACACTTCAATTCACTGTGCGAAGTGAATGGAGTGTTGCTTTAGTTTCTAAATGCTGTCCTTTCAGAGAAAATCACTTTCCTTTGAAAGTGCCTTAAGCAACTTGCAAACATTCACAAGAAACTCACATGCGTTTCTCTGAAAGAGAAGCAGTCTGTTCCAACACTTCAATTCACTGTGCGAAGTGAATGGAGTGTTGCTTTACTTTCTAAATGCTGTCCTTTCAGAGAAAATCACTTTCCTTTGAAAGTGCCTTAAGCTACTTACAAGCATTCACCAGAAACTCACAAGCGTTTCTCTGAAAGAGAAGCAGTCTGTTCCAATACTTCAATTCACTATGCGAAGTGAATGGAGTGTTGCTTCACTTTCTAAATGCTGTCCTTTCAGAGAAAATCACTTTCCTTTGAAAGTGCCTTAAGCTACTTACAAGCATTCAACAGAAACTCACATGCATTTCTCTGAAAGAGAAGCAGTCTGTTCCAACACTTCAATTCACTGTGCGAAGTGAATGGAGTGTTGCTTCACTTTCTAAATGCTGTCCTTTAGAGAAAATCACTTTCCTTTGAAAGTGCCTTAAGCTACTCACAAGCATTCACCAGAAACTCACATGCGTTTCTCTGAAAGAGAAGCAGTCTGTTCCAACACTTCAATTCACTGTTCGAAATGAATGGAGTGTTGCTTCACTTTCTAAATGCTGTCCTTTCAGAGAAAATCACTTTCCTTTGAAAGTGCCTTAAGCTACTTGCAAGCATTAGGAAGAAACTCACATGCGTTTCTCTGAAAGAGAAGCAGTCTATTCCAACACTTCAATTCACTGTGCGAAGTGAATGGAGTGTTGCCTCACTTTCTAAATGCTGTCCTTTCAGAGAAAATCACTTTCCTTTGAAAGTGCCTTAAGCTACTTGCAAGCATTAGAAAGAAACTCACATGCGTTTCTCTGAAAGAGAAGCAGTATGTTCCAACACTTCAATTCAATGTGCGAAGTGAATGGAGTGTTGCTTCACTTTCTAAATGCTGTCCTTTCAGAGAATATCACTTTCCTTTGAAAGTGCCTTAAGCTACTTGCAAGCATTCACAAGAAACACTAATGCGTTTCTATGAAAGAGAAGCAGTCTGTTCCAACACTTCAATTCACTTTGCAAAGTGAATGGAATGTTACTTCACTTTCTAAATGCTGTCCTTTCAGAGAAAATCACTTTCCTTTGAAAGTGCCTTAAGCTACTTTCAAGCATTCACAGGAAACACACATGCGTTTCTCTGAAATAGAAGCAGTCTGCTCCAACACTTCAATTCACTGTGCGAAGTGAATGGAGTGTTGCTTCACTTTCTAAATTCTGTCCTTTCAGAGAAAATCACTTTCCATTGAAAGTGCCTTAAACTACTTTCAAGCATTCAAAAAAACTCACATGCGTTTCTCTGAAAGAGAAGCAGTCTGTTCCAACACTTCAATTCACTGTACAAAGTGAATGGAGTGTTGCTTCACTTTCTAAATGCTGTCCTTTCAGAGAAAATCACTTTCCTTTGAAATTGCCTTAAGCAACTTGCAAGCATTCACAAGAAACACTAATGCGTTTCTATGAAAGAGAAGCACTCTGTTCCAACACTTCAATTCACTGCACGAAGGGAATGGAGTGTTGCTTCACTTTCTAAATGCTGTCCTTTCAGAGAAAATCACTTTCCTTTGAAAGTGCCTTTAGCTACATACAAGCATTCACCAGAAACTCACATGCGTTTCTCTGAAAGAGAAGCAGTCTGTTTCAACACTACAATTCACTGTGCGAAGTGAATGGAGTGTTGCTTCACTTTCTAAATTCTGTCCATTCAGAGAAAATCACTTTACTTTGAAAGTGCCTTAAACTACATTCAAGCATTCACAAAAAACTCACATGCGTTTTTCTTAAAGAGAAGCAGTCTGTTCCAACATTTCAATTCACTGTGCGAAGTGAATGGAGTGTTGCTTCAGTTTCTAAATGCTGTCCTTTCAGAGAAAATCACTTTCCTTTGAAAGTGCCTTAAGTAACTTGCAAACATTCACAAGAAACTCACATGCGTTTCTCTGAAAGAGAAGCAGTCTGTTCCAACACTTCAATTCACTGTGCGAAGTGAATGGAGTGTTGCTTTAGTTTCTAAATGCTGTCCTTTCAGAGAAAATCACTTTCCTTTGAAAGTGCCTTAAGCAACTTGCAAACATTCACAAGAAACTCACATGGGTTTCTCTGAAAGAGAAGCAGTCTGTTCCAACACTTCAATTCACTGTGCGAAGTGAATGGAGTGTTGCTTTACTTTCTAAATGCTGTCCTTTCAGAGAAAATCACTTTCCTTTGAAAGTGCCTTAAGCTACTTACAAGCATACACCAGAAACTCACAAGCGTTTCTCTGAAAGAGAAGCAGTCTGTTCCAATACTTCAATTCACTGTGCGAATGGAATGGAGTGTTGCTTCACTTTCTAAATGCTGTCCTTTCAGAGAAAATCACTTTCCTTTGAACGTGCCTTAAGCTACTTACAAGCATTCAACAGAAACTCACATGCATTTCTCTGAAAGAGAAGCAATCTGTTCCAACACTTCAATTCTCTGTGCGAAGTGAATGGAGTGTTGCTTCACTTTCTAAATGCTGTCCTTTCAGAGAAAATCACTTTCCTCTAAAGTGCCTTAAGCTACTTGCAAGCATTCACAAGAAACACTAATGCGTTTCTCTGAAAGAGAAGCAGTCTGTTCCAACACTTCAATTCATTGCGCGAAGGGAATGGAGTGTTGCTTCACTTTCTAAATGCTGTCCTTTCAGAGAAAATCACTTTCCTTTGAAAGTGCCTTAAGCTACTTACAAGCATTCAACAGAAACTCACATGCATTTCTCTGAAAGAGAAGCAATCTGTTCCAACACTTCAATTCTCTTGCGAAGTGGATGGAGTGTTGCTTCACTTTCTAAATGCTGTTCTTTCAGAGAAAATCACTTTCCTTTGAAAATGCGTTAAGCTACTTGCAAGCATTAGGAAGAAACTCACATGCGTTTCTCTGACAAAGAAGCAGTCTGTTCCAACACTTCAATTCCTGTGCGAAGTGAATGGAGTGTTGCCTCACTTTCTAAATGCTGTCCTTTCAGAGAAAATCACTTTCCTTTGAAAGTGCCTTAAGCTACTTGCCAGCATTAGGAAGAAACTCACATGCATTTCTCTAAAAGAGAAGCAGTCTGTTCCAACACTTCAATTCACTGTGCGAAGTGAATGGAGTGTTGCCTCACTTTCTAAATGCTGTCCTTTCAGAGAAAATCAGTTTCCATTGAAAGTGCCTTAAACTACTTTCAAGCATTCACAAAAAACTCACATGCGTTTCTCTGAAAGAGAAGCAGTCTGTTCCAACACTTCAATTCTCTGTGCGAAGTGAATGGAGTGTTGCTTCACTTTTTAAATGCTGTCCTTTCAGAGAAAATCACTTTCCTTTGAAAGTGCCTTAAGCTACTTGCAAGCATTCACAAGAAACACTAATGCGTTTCTATGAAAGAGAAGCTGTCTGTTCCAACACTTAAATTCATTGCGCGAAGGGAATGGAGTGTTGCTTTACTTTATAAATGCTGTCCTTTCAGAGAAAATCACTTTCCTTTGAAAGAGTCTTGAGCTACTTACAAGCATTCAACAGAAACTCACATGCATTTCTCTGAAAGAGAAGCAGTCGGTTTCAACACTTCAGTTCACAGTGCGAAGTGAATGGAATGTTACTTCACTTTCTAAATGCTGTCCTTTCAGAGAAAATCACTTTCCTTTGAAAGTGCCTTAAGCTACTTTCTAGCATTCACAGGAAACACACATGCGTTTATCTGAAAGAGATGCAGTCTGTTCCAACACTTCAATTCACTGTGCGAAGTGAATGGAGTGTTGCTTCACTTTCAATATTCTGTCCTTTCAGAGAAAATCACTTTCCATTGAAAGTGCCTTAAACTACTTTCAAGCATTCAAAAAAACTCACATGCGTTTCTCTGAAAGAGAAGCAGTCTGTTCCAACACTTCAATTCACTGTGCGAAGTGATTGGAGTGTTGCTTTAGTTTCTAAATGCTGTCCTTTCAGAGAAAATCACTTTCCTTTGAAAGTGCCTTAAGCAACTTGCAAACATTCACAAGAAACTCACATGCGTTTCTCTGAAAGAGAAGCAGTCTGTTCCAACACTTCAATTCACTGTGCGAAGTGAATGGAGTGTTGCTTCACTTTCTAAATGCTGTCCTTTCAGAGAAAATCACTTTCCTTTGAAAGTGCCTTAAGCTACTTACAAGCATTCACCAGAAACTCACAAGCATTTCTCTGAAAGAAAAGCAGTCTGTTCCAATACTTCAATTAACTCTGCGAAGTGAATGGAGTGTTGCTTCACTTTCTAAATGCTGTCCTTTCAGAGAAAATCACTTTCCTTTGAAAGTGCCTTAAGCTACTTACAAGCATTTAACAGAAACTCACATGCATTTCTCTGAAAGAGAAGCAGTCTGTTCCAACACTTCAATTCAATGTGCGAAGTGAATGGAGTGTTGCTTCACTTTCTAAATGCTGTCCTTTCAGAGAAAATTACTTTCCTTTGAAAGTGCCTTAAGCTACTTGCAAGCATTCACAAGAAACACTAATGCGCTTCTATGAAAGAGAAGCAGTCTGTTTCAACACTTCAATTCATTGCGAGAAGGGAATGGAGTGTTGCTTTACTTTCTAAATGCTGTCCTTTCAGAGAAAATCACTTTCCTTTGAAAGAGCCTTGAGCTACTTACAAGCATTCAACAGAAACTCACATGAATTTCTCTGAAAGAGAAGCACTCTGTTCCAACACTTCAATTCACTGTGTGAAGTGAATGGAGTGTTGCTTCACTTTCTAAATGCTGTCCTTTCAGAGAAAATCCCTTTCCTTTGAATGTGCCTTAAGCTACTTACAAGCATTCAACAGAAACTCACATGCATTTCTCTGAAAGAGAAGCAGTCTGTTCCAACACTTCAATTCTCTTGCGAAGTGAATGGAGTGTTGCTTTACTTTCTAAATGCTGTCCTTTCAGAGAAAATCACTTTCCTTTGAAATTGCCTTAAGCTACTTGCAAGCATTAGGAAGAAACTCACATGCGTTTCTCTGTAAGAGAAGCAGTCTGTTCCAACACTTCAATTCACTGTGCGAAGTGAATGGAGTGTTGCTTCACTTTCTAAATGCTGTCCTTTCAGAGAAAATCACTTTCCTTTGAAAGTGCCTTAAGCTACTTACAAGCATTCAACAGAAACTCACATGCATTACTCTGAAAGAGAAGCAGTCTGTTCCAACACTTCAATTCTCTGTGCAAAGTGAATGGAGTGTTGCTTCACTTTCTAAATGCTGTCCTTTCAGAGAAAATCACTTTCCTTTGAGAGTGCCTTAAGCTACTTGCAAGCATTCACAAGAAACACTAATGCGTTTCTATGAAAGAGAAGCAGTCTGTTCCAACACTTCAATTCATTGCACGAAGCGAATGGAGTGTTGCTTTACTTTCTAAATGCTGTCCTTTCAGAGAAAATCACTTTCCTTTGAAAGAGCCTTGAGCTACTTACAAGCATTCAACAGAAACTCACATGCATTTCTCTGAAAGAGAAGCAGTCTGTTCCAACACTTCAATTCACTGTGCGAAGTGAATGGAGTGTTGCTTCACTTTCTAAATCCTGTCCTTTCAGAGAAAATCACTTTTGTTTGAAAGTGCCTTAAGCAACTTTCAAGCATTCACAAGAAATTCACATGCATTTCTCTGAAAGAGAAGCCTTCTCTTCCGAAACTTCAGTTCAGGGTGCGAAGTGAATGGAGTGTTGCCTCACGTTCGAAATGCTGTCCTTTCAGAGAAAATCACTTTCCTTTGAAAGTGCCTTAAGCTACGTACAAGCATTCAACAGAAACTCACATGCATTTCTCTGAAAGAGAAGCAGTCTGTTCCAACACTTCAATTCACTGTGCGAAGTGAATGGAGTGTTGCTTCACTTTCTAAATTCTGTCCTTTCAGAGAAAATCACTTTCCTTTGAACGTGCCTTAAGCTACGTACAAGCATTCAACAGAAACTCACATGCATTTCTCTGAAAGAGAAGCAGTCGGTTTCAACACTTCAGTTCACAGTGCGAAGTGAATGGAATGTTACTTCACTTTCTAAATGCTGTCCTTTCAGAGAAAATCACTTTCCTTTGAAAGTGCCTTAAGCTACGTACAAGCATTCAACAGAAACTCACATGCATTTCTCTGAAAGAGAAGCAGTCTGTTCCAACACTTCAATTCACTGTGCGAAGTGAATGGAGTGTTGCTTCACTTTCTAAATGCTGTCCTTTCAGAGAAAATCACTTTCCTTTGAAAGTGCCTTAAGCTACTTACAAGCATTCAACAGAAACTCACATGCGTTTCTCTGAAAGAGAAGCAGTCTGTTCCAACACTTCAATTCAATGTGCGAAGTGAATGGAGTGTTGCTTCACTTTCTAAATGCTGTCCTTTCAGAGAAAATTACTTTCCTTTGAAAGTGCCTTAAGCTACTTGCAAGCATTCACAAGAAACACTAATGCGCTTCTATGAAAGAGAAGCAGTCTGTTTCAACACTTCAATTCATTGCGAGAAGGGAATGGAGTGTTGCTTTACTTTCTAAATGCTTTCCTTTCAGAGAAAATCACTTTCCTTTGAAAGAGCCTTGAGCTACTTACAAGCATTCAACAGAAACTCACATGCATTTCTCTGAAAGAGAAGCACTCTGTTCCAACACTTCAATTCACTGTGTTAAGTGAATGGAGTGTTGCTTCACTTTCTAAATGCTGTCCTTTCAGAGAAAATCCCTTTCCTTTGAATGTGCCTTAAGCTACATACAAGCATTCAACAGAAACTCACATGCATTTCTCTGAAAGAGAAGCAGTCTGTTCCAACACTTCAATTCTCTTGCGAAGTGAATGGAGTGTTGCTTTACTTTCTAAATGCTGTCCTTTCAGAGAAAATCACTTTCCTTTGAAATTGCCTTAAGCTACTTGCAAGCATTAGGAAGAAACTCACATGCGTTTCTCTGTAAGAGAAGCAGTCTGTTCCAACACTTCAATTCACTGTGCGAAGTGAATGGAGTGTTGCTTCACTTTCTAAATGCTGTCCTTTCAGAGAAAATCACTTTCCTTTGAAAGTGCCTTAAGCTACTTACAAGCATTCAACAGAAACTCACATGCATTACTCTGAAAGAGAAGCAGTCTGTTCCAACACTTCAATTCTCTGTGCGAAGTGAAAGGAGTGTTGCTTCACTTTCTAAATGCTGTCCTTTCAGAGAAAATCACTTTCCTTTGAGAGTGCCTTAAGCAACTTGCAAGCATTCACAAGAAACACTAATGCGTTTCTATGAAAGAGAAGCAGTCTGTTCCAACACTTTAATTCATTGCACGAAGCGAATGGAGTGTTGCTTTACTTTATAAATGCTGTCCTTTCAGAGAAAATCACTTTCCTTTGAAAGAGCCTTGAGCTACTTACAAGCATTCAACAGAAACTCACATGCATTTCTCTGAAAGAGAAGCAGTCTGTTCCAACACTTCAATTCACTTTGCGAAGTGAATGGAATGTTACTTCACTTTCTAAATGCTGTCCTTTCAGAGAAAATCACTTTCCTTTGAAAGTGCCTTAAGTTACTTTCAAGCATTCACAGGAAACACAAATGCGTTTCTCTGAAATAGAAGCAGTCTGTTCCAACACTTCAATTCACTGTGCGAAGTAAATGGAGTGTTGCTTCACTTTCTAAATCCTGTCCTTTCAGAGAAAATCACTTTTGTTTGAAAGTGCCTTAAGCAACTTTCAAGCATTCACAAGAAATTCACATGCATTTCTCTGAAAGAGAAGCCTTCTCTTCCGAAACTTCAGTTCAGGGTGCGAAGTGAATGGAGTGTTGCCTCACGTTCGAAATGCTGTCCTTTCAGAGAAAATCACTTTCCTTTGAAAGTGCCTTAAGCTACGTACAAGCATTCAACAGAAACTCACATGCATTTCTCTGAAAGAGAAGCAGTCTGTTCCAACACTTCAATTCACTGTGCGAAGTGAATGGAGTGTTGCTTCACTTTCTAAATTCTGTCCTTTCAGAGAAAATCACTTTCCTTTGAAAGTGCCTTAAGCTACTTGCAAGCATTAGGAAGAAACTCACATGCGTTTCTCTGAAAGAGAAGCAGTCTGTTCCAACACTTCAATTCACTGTGTGAAGTGAATGGAGTGTTGCCTCACTTTCTAAATGCTGTCCTTTCAGAGAAAATCACTTTCCTTTGAAAGTGCCTTAAGCTACTTGCAAGCATTCACAAGAAACACTAATGCGTTTCTATGAAAGAGAAGCAGACTGTTTTAACACTTCAATTCATTGCGAGAAGGGAATGGAGTGTTGCTTTACTTTCTAAATGCTGTCCTTTCAGAGAAAATCACTTTCCTTTGAAAGAGCCTTGAGCTACTTACAAGCATTCAACAGAAACTCACATGCATTTCTCTGAAAGAGAAGCAGTCTGTTCCAACACTTCAATTCACTGTGTGAAGTGAATGGAGTGTTGCTTCACTTTCTAAATGCTGTCCTTTCAGAGAAAATCCCTTTCCTTTGAATGTGCCTTAAGCTACTTACAATCAATCAACAGAAACTCACATGCATTTCTCTGAAAGAGAAGCAGTCTGTTCCAACACTTCAATTCTCTTGCGAAGTGAATGGAGTGTTGCTTTACTTTCTAAATGCTGTCCTTTCAGAGAAAATCACTTTCCTTTGAAATTGCCTTAAGCTACTTGCAAGCATTAGGAAGAAACTCACATGCGTTTCTCTGAAAGAGAAGCAGTCTGTTCCAACACTTCAATTCACTGTGCGAAGTGAATGGAGTGTTGCTTCACTTTCTAAATGCTGTCCTTTCAGAGAAAATCACTTTCCTTTGAAAGTGCCTTAAGCTACTTACAAGCATTCAACAGAAACTCACATGCATTTCTCTGAAAGAGAAGCAGTCTGATCCAACACTTCAATTCTCTGTGCGAAGTGAATGGAGTGTTGCTTCACTTTCTAAATGCTGTCCTTTCAGAGAAAATCACTTTCCTTTGAAAGTGCCTTAAGCTACTTGCAAGCATTCACAAGAAACACTAATGCGTTTCTATGAAAGAGAAGCAGTCTGTTCCAACACTTCAATTCATTGCACGAAGCGAATGGAGTGTTGCTTTACTTTATAAATGCTGTCCTTTCAGAGAAAATCACTTTCCTTTGAAAGAGCCTTGAGCTACTTAAAAGCATTCAACAGAAACTCACATGCATTTCTCTGAAAGAGAAGCAGTCTGTTCCAACACTTCAATTCACTTTGCGAAGTGAATGGAATGTTACTTCACTTTCTAAATGCTGTCCTTTCAGAGAAAATCACTTTCCTTTGAAAGTGCCTTAAGCTACTTTCAAGCATTCACAGGAAACACACATGCGTTTCTCTGAAATAGAAGCAGTCTGTTCCAACACTTCAATTCACTGTGCGAAGTGAATGGAGTGTTGCTTCACTTTCTAAATCCTGTCCTTTCAGAGAAAATCACTTTTGTTTGAAAGTGCCTTAAGCATCTTTCAAGCATTCACAAGAAATTCACATGCATTTCTCTGAAAGAGAAGCTTTCTCTTCCGAAACTTCAGTTCACTGTGCGAAGTGAATGGAGTATTACTTCACTTTCTAAATGCTGTCCTTTCAGAAAAAATCACTTTCCTTTGAAAGTGCCTTAAGCTACTTGCAAGCATTAGGAAGAAACTCACATGCGTTTCTCTGAAAGAGAAGCAGTCTGTTCCAACACTTCAATTCACTGTGTGAAGTGAATGGAGTGTTGCCTCACTTTCTAAATGCTGTCCTTTCAGAGAAAATCACTTTCCTTTGAAAGTGCCTTAAGCTACTTACAAGCATTCAACAGCAACTCACATGCATTTCTCTGAAAGAGAAGCAGTCTGTTCCAACACTTGAAATCAATGTGCGAAGTGAATGGAGTGTTGCTTCACTTTCTAAATGCTGTCCTTTCAGAGAAAATCACGTTCCTTTGAAAGTGCCTTAAGCTACTTACAAGCATTCAACAGAAACTCACATGCATTTCTCTGAAAGAGAAGCAGTCTGTTCCAACACTTCAATTCACTGTGCGAAGTGAATGGAGTGTTGCTTCACTTTCTAAATTATGTCCTTTCAGAGAAAATCACTTTCCTTTAAAAGTGCCTTAAACTACTTTCAAGCATTCATAAAAAACTCACATGCGTTTCTCTGAAAGAGAAGCAGTCTGTTCCAACACTTCAATTCACTGTGCGAAGTGAATGGAGTGTTGCTTCACTTTCTAAATGCTGTCCTTTCAGAGAAAATCACTTTCCGTTGATAGTGCCTTAAGCTACTTGCAAGCATTAGGAAGAAACTCACATGCGTTTCTCTGAAAGAGAAGCAGTCTGTTCCAACACTTCAATTCACTGTGTGAAGTGAATAGAGTGTTGCCTCACTTTATAAATGCTGTCCTTTCAGAGAAAATCACTTTCCTTTGAAAGTGCCTTAAGCTACTTACAAGCATTTAACAGAAACTCACATGCGTTTCTCTGAAAGAGAAGCAATCTGTTCCAACACTTCAATTCTCTGTGCGAAGTGAATGGAGTGTTGCTTCACTTTCTAAATGCTGTCCTTTCAGAGAAAATCACTTTCCTTTGAAAGTGCCTTAAGCTACTTGCAAGCATTCACAAGAAACACTAATGCGTTTCTATGAAAGAGAAGCAGTCTGTTCCAACACTTCAATTCATTGCGCTAAGGGAATGGAGTGTTGCTTTGCTTTCTAAATGCTGTCCTTTCAGAGAAAATCACTTTCCTTTGAAAGAGCATTAAGCTACTTACAAGCATTCAACAGAAACTCACATGAATTTCTCTGAAAGAGAAGCAGTCTGTTCCAACACTTCAATTCACTCTGCGAAGTGAATGGAGTGTTGCTTCACTTTCTAAATGCTGTCCTTTCAGAGAAAATCACTTTCCTTTGAAAGTGCCTTATGCTACTTGCAAGCATTCACAAGAAACACTAATGCGTTTCTATGAAAGAGAAGCAGTCTGTTCCAACACTTCAATTCATTGCGCTAAGGGAATGGAGTGTTGCTTCACTTTCTAAATGCTGTCCTTTCAGAGAAAATCACGTTCCTTTGAAAGTGCCTTAAGCTACTTACAAGCAGTCAACAGAAACTCACATGCGTTTCTCTGAAAGAGAAGCAGTCTGTTCCAACACTTCAATTCACTCTGCGAAGTGAATGGAGTGTTGCTTCACTTTCTAAATGCTGTCCTTTCAGAGAAAATCACTTTCCTTTGAAAGTGCCTTAAACTACTTTCAAGCATTCAGAAAAAACTCACATGTGTTTCTCTTAAAGAGAAGCAGTCTGTTCCAACCCTTCAATTCACTGTGCGAAGTGAATGGAGTGTTGCTTCAGTTTCTAAATGCTGTCCTTTCAGAGAAAATAACTTTCCTTTGAAAGTGCCTTAAGCAACTTGCAAGAATTCACCAGAAACTCACATGCGTTTCTCTGAAAGAGAAGCAGTCTGGTCCAACACTTCAATTTACTGTGCGAAGTGAATGGAGTGTTGCTTCACTTTCTAAATGCTGTCCTTTCAGAGAAAATCACTTTCCTTGGAAAGTGCCTTAAGCTACTTACAAGCATTCACCAGAAACTCACATGCGTTTCTATGAAAGAGAAGCAGTCTGTTCCAATACTTCAATTCACTCTGCGAAGTGAATGGAGTGTTACTTCACTTTCTAAATGCTGTCCTTTCAGAGAAAATCACTGTCCTTTGAAAGTGCCTTAAGCTACTTACAAGCATTCAACAGAAACTCACATGCATTTCTCTGAAAGAGAAGTAGTCTGTTCCAACACTTCAATTCACTGTGCGAAGTGAATGGAGTGTTGCTTCACTTTCTAAATGCTGTCCTTTCAGAGAAAATCACTTTCCTTTGAAAGTGCCTTAAGCTACTTACAAGCATTCAACAGAAACTCAAATGCGTTTCTCTGAAAGAGAAGCAGTCTGTTCCAACACTTCAATTCACTGTGCGAAGTAAATGGAGTGTTGCTTCACTTTCTAAATGCTGTCTTTCAGAGAAAATCACTTTCCTTTGAAAGTTCCTTAAGCTACTTGCAAGCATTAGGAAGAAATTCACATGCGTTTCTCTGAAAGAGAAGCAGTCTGTTCCAACACTTAATTCACTGTGCGAAGTGAATGGAGTGTTGCTTCACTTTCTAAATGCTGTCCTTTCAGAGAAAATCACTTTCCTTTGAAAGTGCCTTAAGCTACTTGCAAGCATTAGGAAGAAACTCACATGCGTTTCTCTGAAAGAGAAGCAGTCTGTTCCAACACTTCAATTCACTGTGCGAAGTGAATGGAGTGTTGCTTCACTTTCTAAATGCTGTCCTTTCAGAGAAAATCACTTTCCGTTGATAGTGCCTTAAGCTACTTGCAAGCATTAGGAAGAAACTCACATGCGTTTCTCTGAAAGAGAAGCAGTCTGTTCCAACACTTCAATTCACTGTGTGAAGTGAATAGAGTGTTGCCTCACTTTATAAATGCTGTCCTTTCAGAGAAAATCACTTTCCTTTGAAAGTGCCTTAAGCTACTTACAAGCATTTAACAGAAACTCACATGCGTTTCTCTGAAAGAGAAGCAATCTGTTCCAACACTTCAATTCTCTGTGCGAAGTGAATGGAGTGTTGCTTCACTTTCTAAATGCTGTCCTTTCAGAGAAAATCACTTTCCTTTGAAAGTGCCTTAAGCTACTTGCAAGCATTCACAAGAAACACTAATGCGTTTCTATGAAAGAGAAGCAGTCTGTTCCAACACTTCAATTCATTGCGCTAAGGGAATGGAGTGTTGCTTTGCTTTCTAAATGCTGTCCTTTCAGAGAAAATCACTTTCCTTTGAAAGAGCATTAAGCTACTTACAAGCATTCAACAGAAACTCACATGAATTTCTCTGAAAGAGAAGCAGTCTGTTCCAACACTTCAATTCACTGTACAAAGTGAATGGAGTGTTACTTCCCTGTCTAAATGCTGTCCTTTCAGAGAAAATCACTTTCCTTTGAAAGTGCCTTAAGCAACTTGCAAGCATTCACAAGAAACACTAGTGCGTTTCTATGAAAGAGAAGCACTCTGTTCCAACACTTCAATTCACTGCACGAAGGGAATGGAGTGTTGCTTCACTTTCTAAATGCTGTCCTTTCAGAGAAAATCACGTTCCTTTGAAAGTGCCTTAAGCTACTTACAAGCAGTCAACAGAAACTCACATGCGTTTCTCTGAAAGAGAAGCAGTCTGTTCCAACACTTCAATTCACTCTGCGAAGTGAATGGAGTGTTGCTTCACTTTCTAAATGCTGTCCTTTCAGAGAAAATCACTTTCCTTTGAAAGTGCCTTAAACTACTTTCAAGCATTCAGAAAAAACTCACATGCGTTTCTCTTAAAGAGAAGCAGTCTGTTCCAACCCTTCAATTCACTGTGCGAAGTGAATGGAGTGTTGCTTCAGTTTCTAAATGCTGTCCTTTCAGAGAAAATAACTTTCCTTTGAAAGTGCCTTAAGCAACTTGCAAGAATTCACCAGAAACTCACATGCGTTTCTCTGAAAGAGAAGCAGTCTGGTCCAACACTTCAATTTACTGTGCGAAGTGAATGGAGTGTTGCTTCACTTTCTAAATGCTGTCCTTTCAGAGAAAATCACTTTCCTTGGAAAGTGCCTTAAGCTACTTACAAGCATTCACCAGAAACTCACATGCGTTTCTCTGAAAGAGAAGCAGTCTGTTCCAATACTTCAATTCACTCTGCGAAGTGAATGGAGTGTTGCTTCACTTTCTAAATGCTGTCCTTTCAGAGAAAATCACTGTCCTTTGAAAGTGCCTTAAGCTACTTACAAGCATTCAACAGAAACTCACATGCATTTCTCTGAAAGAGAAGTAGTCTGTTCCAACACTTCAATTCACTGTGCGAAGTGAATGGAGTGTTGCTTCACTTTCTAAATGCTGTCCTTTCAGAGAAAATCACTTTCCTTTGAAAGTGCCTTAAGCTACTTGCAAGCATTAGGAAGAAACTCACATGCGTTTCTCTGAAAGAGAAGCAGTCTGTTCCAACACTTCAATTCACTGTGCGAAGTGAATGGAGTGTTGCTTCACTTTCTAAATGCTGTCCTTTCAGAGAAAATCACTTTCCGTTGATAGTGCCTTAAGCTACTTGCAAGCATTAGGAAGAAACTCACATGCGTTTCTCTGAAAGAGAAGCAGTCTGTTCCAACACTTCAATTCACTGTGTGAAGTGAATAGAGTGTTGCCTCACTTTATAAATGCTGTCCTTTCAGAGAAAATCACTTTCCTTTGAAAGTGCCTTAAGCTACTTACAAGCATTTAACAGAAACTCACATGCGTTTCTCTGAAAGAGAAGCAATCTGTTCCAACACTTCAATTCTCTGTGCGAAGTGAATGGAGTGTTGCTTCACTTTCTAAATGCTGTCCTTTCAGAGAAAATCACTTTCCTTTGAAAGTGCCTTAAGCTACTTGCAAGCATTCACAAGAAACACTAATGCGTTTCTATGAAAGAGAAGCAGTCTGTTCCAACACTTCAATTCATTGCGCTAAGGGAATGGAGTGTTGCTTTGCTTTCTAAATGCTGTCCTTTCAGAGAAAATCACTTTCCTTTGAAAGAGCATTAAGCTACTTACAAGCATTCAACAGAAACTCACATGAATTTCTCTGAAAGAGAAGCAGTCTGTTCCAACACTTCAATTCACTGTACAAAGTGAATGGAGTGTTGCTTCCCTGTCAAAATGCTGTCCTTTCAGAGAAAATCACTTTCCTTTGAAAGTGCCTTAAGCAACTTGCAAGCATTCACAAGAAACACTAGTGCGTTTCTATGAAAGAGAAGCACTCTGTTCCAACACTTCAATTCACTGCACGAAGGGAATGGAGTGTTGCTTCACTTTCTAAATGCTGTCCTTTCAGAGAAAATCACGTTCCTTTGAAAGTGCCTTAAGCTACTTACAAGCAGTCAACAGAAACTCACATGCGTTTCTCTGAAAGAGAAGCAGTCTGTTCCAACACTTCAATTCACTCTGCGAAGTGAATGGAGTGTTGCTTCACTTTCTAAATGCTGTCCTTTCAGAGAAAATCACTTTCCTTTGAAAGTGCCTTAAACTACTTTCAAGCATTCAGAAAAAACTCACATGCGTTTCTCTTAAAGAGAAGCAGTCTGTTCCAACCCTTCAATTCACTGTGCGAAGTGAATGGAGTGTTGCTTCAGTTTCTAAATGCTGTCCTTTCAGAGAAAATAACTTTCCTTTGAAAGTGCCTTAAGCAACTTGCAAGAATTCACCAGAAACTCACATGCGTTTCTCTGAAAGAGAAGCAGTCTGGTCCAACACTTCAATTTACTGTGCGAAGTGAATGGAGTGTTGCTTCACTTTCTAAATGCTGTCCTTTCAGAGAAAATCACTTTCCTTGGAAAGTGCCTTAAGCTACTTACAAGCATTCACCAGAAACTCACATGCGTTTCTCTGAAAGAGAAGCAGTCTGTTCCAATACTTCAATTCACTCTGCGAAGTGAATGGAGTGTTGCTTCACTTTCTAAATGCTGTCCTTTCAGAGAAAATCACTGTCCTTTGAAAGTGCCTTAAGCTACTTACAAGCATTCAACAGAAACTCACATGCATTTCTCTGAAAGAGAAGTAGTCTGTTCCAACACTTCAATTCACTGTGCAAAGTGAATGGAGTGTTGCTTCACTTTCTAAATGCTGTCCTTTCAGAGAAAATCACTTTCCTTTGAAAGTGCCTTAAGCTACTTACAAGCATTCAACAGAAACTCAAATGCGTTTCTCTGAAAGAGAAGCAGTCTGTTCCAACACTTCAATTCACTGTGCGAAGTAAATGGAGTGTTGCTTCACTTTCTAAATGCTGTCTTTCAGAGAAAATCACTTTCCTTTGAAAGTTCCTTAAGCTACTTGCAAGCATTAGGAAGAAATTCACATGCGTTTCTCTGAAAGAGAAGCAGTCTGTTCCAACACTTAATTCACTGTGCGAAGTGAATGGAGTGTTGCTTCACTTTCTAAATGCTGTCCTTTCAGAGAAAATCACTTTCCTTTGAAAGTGCCTTAAGCTACTTGCAAGCATTAGGAAGAAACTCACATGCGTTTCTCTGAAAGAGAAGCAGTCTGTTCCAACACTTCAATTCACTGCCCGAAGGGAATGGAGTGTTCATTTACTTTCTAAATGCTGTCCTTTCAGAGAAAATCACTTTCCTTTGAAAGAGCCATAAGCTACTTACAAGCATTCAACAGAAACTCACATGAATTTCTCTGAAAGAGAAGCAGTCTGTTCCAACACTTCAATTCACTTTACAAAGTGAATGGAGTGTTGCTTCACTTTCTAAATGCTATCCTTTCAGAGAAAATCACTTTCCTTTGAAAGTGCCTTAAGCAACTTGCAAGCATTCACAAGAAACACTAATGCTTTTCTATGAAAGAGAAGCACTCTGTTGTTCCAATCTTCAATTCACTGCACGAAGGGAATCGAGTGTTGCTTCACTTTCTAAATGCTGTCCTTTCAGAGAAAATCACTTTCCTTTGAAAGTGCCTTAAGCTACTTACAAGCATTCAACAGAAACTCACAAGCGTTTCTCTGAAAGAGAAGCAGTCTGTTCCAACACTTAATTCACTGTGCGAAGTGAATGGAGTGTTGCTTCACTTTCTAAATGCTGTCCTTTCAGAGAAAATCACTTTCCTTTGAAAGTGCCTTAAGCTACTTGCAAGCATTAGGAAGAAACTCACATGCGTTTCTCTGAAAGAGAAGCAGTCTGTTCCAACACTTCAATTCACTGTGTGAAGTGAAGGGAGTGTTGCCTCACTTTCTAAATGCTGTCCTTTCAGAGAAAATCACTTTCCTTTGAAAGTGCCTTAAACTACTTACAAGCATTCAACAGAAACTCACATGCGTTTCTCTGAAAGAGAAGCAGTCTGTTCCAACACTTCAATTCACTGTGCGAAGTGAATGGAGTGTTGCTTCACTTTCTAAATGCTGTCCTTTCAGAGAAAATCACTTTCCTTTGAAAGTGCCTTAAGCTACTTACAAGCATTCAACAGAAACTCACATGCATTTCTCTGAAAGAGAAGCTGTCTGTTCCAACACTTCAATTCACTGTGCGAAGTGAGTGGAGTATTGCTTCACTTTCTAAATGCTGTCCTTTCAGAGAAAATCACTTTCCTTTGAAAGTGCCTTAAGCTACTTGCAAGCATTCACAAGAAACACTAATGCGTTTCTATGAAAGAGATGCAGTCTGTTCCAACACTTCAATTCATTGCGCGAAGGGAATGGAGTGTTGCTTTACTTTCTAAATGCTGTCCTTTCAGAGAAAATCACTTTCCTTTGAAAGAGTCTTAAGCTACTTACAAGCATTCAACAGAAACTCACATGAATTTCTCTGAAAGAGAAGCAGTCTGTTCTAACACTTCAATTCACTGTACAAAGTGAATGGAGTGTTGCTTCACTTTCTAAATGCTGTCCTTTCAGCGAAAATCACTTTCCTTTGAAAGTGCCTTAAGCAACTTGCAAGCATTCACAAGAAACACTAATGCGTTTCTATGAAAGAGAAGCACTCTGTTCCAACACTTCAATTCACTGCACGAAGGGAATGGAGTGTTGCTTCACTTTCTAAATGCTGTCCTTTCAGAGAAAATCACTTTCCTTTGAAAGTGCCTTAAGCTACTTACAAGCATTCAACAGAAACTCACATGCGTTTCTCTGAAAGAGAAGCAGTCTGTTCCAACACTTCAATTCACTGTGCGAAGTGAATGGAGTGTTGCTTCACTATCTAAATGCTGTCCTTTCAGAGAAAATCACTTTCCTTTGAAAGTGCCTTAAGGTACTTTCAAGCATTCAGAAAAAACTCACATGCGTTTCTCTTAAAGAGAAGCAGTCTGTTCCAACACTTCAATTCACTGTGCGAAGTGAATGGAGTGTTGCTTCAGTTTCTAAATGCTGTCCTTTCAGAGAAAATAACTTTCCTTTGAAAGTGCCTTAAGCTACTTGCAAGCATTAGGAAGAAACTCACATGCGTTTCTCTGAAAGAGAAGCAGTCTGTTCCAACACTTCAATTCACTGTGCGAAGTGAATGGAGTGTTGCTTCACTTTCTAAATGATGTCTTTTCAGAGAAAATCACTTTCCTTTGAAAGTGCCTTATGCTACTTACAAGCATTCACCAGAAACTCACATGCGTTTCTCTGAAAGAGAAGCAGTCTGTTCCAATACTTCAATTCACTCTGCGAAGTGAATGGAGTGTTGCTTCACTTTCTAAATGCTGTCCTTTCAGAGAAAATCACTTTCCTTTGAAAGTGCCTTAAGCTACTTACAAGCATTCAACAGAAACTCACATGCATTTCTCTGAAAGAGAAGCAGTCTGTTCCAACACTTCAATTCACTGTGAGAAGTGAATGGAGTGTTGCCTCACTTTCTAAATGCTGTCCTTTCAGAGAAAATCACTTTCCTTTGAAAGTGCCTTAAACTACTTTCAAGCATTCATAAAAAACTCACATGCATTTCTCTGAAAGAGAAGCAGTCTGTTCCAACACTTCAATTCACTGTGCGAAGTGAATGGAGTGTTGCTTCAATTTCTAAATGCTGTCCTTTCAGAGAAAATAACTTTCCTTTGAAAGTGCCTTAAGCAACTTGCAAGCATTCAACAGAAACTCACATGCGTTTCTCTGAAAGAGAAGAGGTCTGTTCCAACACTTCAATTCACTGTGCGAAGTGAATGGAGTGTTGCTTCACTTTCTAAATGCTGTCCTTTACGAGAAAATCACTTTCCTTTGAAAGTACCTTAAGCTACTTGCAAGCATTAGGAAGAAACTCACATGCGTTTCTCTGAAAGAAAAGCAGTCTGTTCCAACACTTCAACTCTCTGTGCGAAGTGATTGGAGTGTTGCTTCACTTTCTAAATGCTGTCCTTTCAGAGAAAATCACTTTCCTTTGAAAGTGCCTTAAGCTACTTGCAAGCATTCACAAGAAACACTAATGCGTTTCTATGAAAGAGAAGCACTCTGTTCCAACACTTCAATTCATTTCACGAAGGGAATGGAGTGTTGCTCTACTTTCTAAATGCTGTCCTTTCAGAGAAAATCACTTTCCTTTGAAAGTGCCTTAAACTACTTTCAAGCATTCATAAAAAACTCATATGCGTTTCTCTGAAAGAGAAGCAGTGTGTTCCAATACTTCAATTCACTCTGCGAAGTGAATGGAGTGTTGTTTCACTTTCTAAATGCTGTTCATTCAGAAAAAATCACTTTCCTTTGAAAGTGCCTTAAGCTACTTGCAAGCATTAGGAAGTAACTCACATGTGTTTCTCTGAAAGAGAAGCAGTCTGTTCCAACATTTCAATTCACTGTGTGAAGTGAATAGAGTGTTGCCTCACTTTCTAAATGCTGTTCTTTCAGAGAAAATCACTTTCCTTTGAAAGTGCCTTAAGCTACTTACAAGCATTTAACAGAAACTCACATGCGTTTCTTTGAAAGAGAAGCAGTCTGTTCCAAAACTTCAATTCACTGTGCGAAATGAATGGAGTGTTGCTTCACTTTCTAAATGCTGTTCTTTCAGAGAAAATCACTTTCCTTTGAAAGTGCCTTAAGCTACTTGCAAGCATTAGGAAGAAACTCACAAGTGTTTCTCTGAAAGAGAAGCAGTCTGTTCCAACACTTCAATTCACTGTGTGAAGTGAATGGAGTGTTGCCTCACTTTCTAAATGCTGTCCTTTCAGAGAAAATCACTTTCCTTTGAAAGTGCCTTAAGCTACTTGCAAGCATTAGGAAGAAACTCACATGCGTTTCTCTGAAAGAGAAGCAGTCTGTTCCAACACTTCAATTCACTGTGCGAAGTGAATGGAGTGTTGCTTCACTTTCTAAATGCTGTCCTTTCAGAGAAAATCACTTTCCTCTGAAAGTGCCTTAAGCTACTTACAAGCATTCACAAGAAACTCACATGTGTTTCTCTGAAAGAGAAACAGTCTGTTCCAACACTTCAATTCACTGTGCGAAGTGAATGGAGTGTTGCATCACATTCTAAGTGCTGTCCTTTCAGAGAAAATCACTTTCCTTTGAAAGTTCCTTAAGCTACTTGCAAGCATTAGGAAGAAACTCACATGCGTTTCTCTGAAAGAGAAGCAGTCTGTTCCAACACTTCAATTCACTGTGTGAAGTGAATGGAGTGTTGCCTCACTTTCTAAATGCTGTCCTTTCAGAGAAAATCACTTTCCTTTGAAAGTGCCTTAAGCTACTTACAAGCATTCAACAGAAACTCACATGCGTTTCTCTGAAAGAGAAGCAGTCTTTTCCAACACTTCAATTCACTGTGCGAAGTGAATGGAGTGTTGCTTCACTTTCGAAATGCTGTCCTTTCAGAGAAAATCACTTTCCTTTGAAAGTGCCTTAAGCTACTACAAGCATTCAACAGAAACTCACATGCATTTCTCTGAAAGAGAAGCAGTCTGTTCCAAAACTTCAATTCACTGTGCGAAGTGAATGGAGTGTTGCTTCACTTTCTAAATTATGTCCTTTCAGAGAAAATCACTTTCCTTTGAAAGTGCCTTAAGCAACTTGCAAGCATTCACAAGAAACACTAATGCGTTTATATGAAAGAGAAGCAGTCTGTTCCAACACTTCAATTCACTGCACGAAGGGAATGGAGTGTTGCTTCACTTTCTAAATGCTGTCCTTTCAGAGAAAATCACTTTCCTTTGAAAGTGCCTTAAGCTACTTACAAGCATTCACCAGAAACTCACATGCGTTTCTCTGAAAGAGAAGCAGTCTGTTCCAAAACTTCAATTCACTGTGCGAAGTGAATGGAGTGTTGCTTCACTTTCTAAATGCTGTACTTTCAGAGAAAATCACTTTCCTTTGAAAGTGCCTTAAGCTACTTACAAGCATTCACCAGAAACTCACATGCGTTTCTCTGAAAGAGAAGCAGTCTGTTCCAACACTTCAATTCACTGTGCGAAGTGAATGGAGTGTTGCTTCACTTTCTAAATGCTGTCCTTTCAGAGAAAATCACTTTCCTTTGAAAGTGCCTTAAGCTACTTGCAAGCATTAGGAAGAAACTCACATGCGTTTCTCTGAAAGAGAAGCAGTCTGTTCTAACACTTCAATTAACTGTGAGAAGTGAATGGAGTGTTGCCTCACTTTCTAGATGCTGTCCTCTCAGAAAAAATCACTTTCCTTTGAAAGTGCCTTAAACTACTTTCAAGCATTCATAAAAAACTCACATGCGTTTCTCTGAAAGAGAAGCAGTCTGTTCCAACACTTCAATTCACTGTGCGAGGTGAATGGAGTGTTGCTTTACTTTCTAAATGCTGTCCTTTCAGAGAAAATCACTTTCCTTTTAAAGTGCCTTAAGCTACTTACAAGCATTTAACAGAAACTCACATGCGTTTCTCTGAAAGAGAAGCAGTCTGTTCCAACACTTCAATTCACTGTGCGAAGTGAATGGAGTGTTGATTCACTTTCTAAATGCTGTTCTTTCAGAGAAAATCACTTTCCTTTGAAAGTGCCTTAAGCTACTTGCAAGCATTAGGAAGAAACTCACATGCGTTTCTCTGAAAGAGAAGCAGTCCGTTCCAACATTTCAATTCACTGTGCGAAGTGAATGGAGTGTTGCTTCACTTTCTAAATGCTGTCCGTTCAGAGAAAATCACTTTCCTTTGAAAGTGCCTTAAGCTAATTCCAAGCATTAGGAAGAAACTCACATGCGTTTCTCTGAAAGAGAAGCAGTCTGTTCCAACACTTCAATTCACTGTGCGAAGTGAATGGAGTGTTGCCTCACTTTCTAAGTGCTGTCCTTTCAGAGAAAATCACTTTCCATTGAAAGTGCCTTAAACTACTTTCAAGCATTCACAAAAAACTCACATGCGTTTCTCTGAAAGAGAAGCAGTCTGTTCCAACACTTCAATTCACTGTGCGAAGTGAATGGAGTGTTGCTTCACTTTCTAAATGCTGTCCTTTCAGAGAAAATTACTTTCCTTTGAAAGTGCCTTAAGCTACTTGCAAGCATTAGGAAGAAACTCACATGCATTTCTCTGAAAGAGAAGCAGTCTGTTCCAACACGTCAATTCACTGTGTGAAGTGAATGGAGTGTTGCTTCACTTTCTAAATGCTGTCCTTTCAGAGAAAATCACTTTCCTTTGAAAGTGCCTTAAGCTACTTACAAGCATTCAACAGAAACTCACATGCATTTCTCTGAAAGAGAAGCAGTCTGTTCCAACACTTCATTTCACTGTGCGAAGTGAATGGAGTGTTGCTTCACTTTCTAAATTATGTCCTTTCAGAGAAAATCACTTTCCTTTGAAAGTGCCTTAAGCTACTTGCAAGCATTCACAAGAAACACTAATGCGTTTCTATGAAAGAGGAGCACTCTGTTCCAACACTTCAATTCACTGCACGAAGGGAATGGAGTGTTGCTTCACTTTCTAAATGCTGTCCTTTCAGAGAAAATCACTTTCCTTTGAAAGTGCCTTAAGCTACTTACAAGCATTCACCAGAAACTCACATGTGTTTCTCTGAAAGAGAAGCAGTCTGTTCCAACACTTCAATTCACTGTGCGAAGTGAATGGAGTGTTGCTTCACTTTCTAAATGCTGTCCTTTCAGAGAAAATCACTTTCCTTTGAAAGTGCCTTAAACTACTTTCAAGCATTCATAAAAAACTCACATGCGTTTCTCTGACAGAGAAGCAGTCTGTTCCAACACTTCAATTCACGGTGCGAAGTGAATGGAGTGTTGCTTCACTTTCTAAATGCTGTCCTTTCAGAGAAATTCAATTTCCTTTGAATGTGCCTTAAGCTACTTACAAGCATTTAAAAGAAACTCACATGCGTTTCTCTGAAAGAGAAGCAGTCTGTTCCAACACTTCAATTCACTGTGTGAAGTGAATGGAGTGTTGCTTCACTTTCTAAATGCTGTTCTTTCAGAGAAAATCACTTTCCTTTGTAAGTGCCTTAAGCTACTTGCAAGCATTAGGAAGAAAATCACATGCGTTTCTCTGAAAGAGAAGCACTCCGTTCCAACATTTCAATTCACTGTGCGAAGTGAATGTAGTGTTGCTTCACTTTCTAAATGCTGTCCTTTCAGAGAAAATCACTTTCCTTTGAAAGTGCCTTAAGCTACTTGCGAGCATTAGGAAGAAACTCACATGCGTTTCTCTGAAAGAGAAGCAATCTGTTCCAACACTTCAATTCACTGTGCGAAGTGAATGGAGTGTTGCCTCACTTTCTAAATGCTGTCCTTTCAGAGAAAATCACTTTCCATTGAAAGTGCCTTAAACTACTTTCAAGCATTCACAAAAAACTCACATGCGTTTCTCTGAAAGAGAAGCAGTCTGTTTCAACACTTCAATTCACTGTGCGAAGTGAATGGAGTATTGCTTCACTTTCTAAATGCTGTCCTTTCAGAGAAAATCCCTTTCCTTTGAATGTGCCTTAAGGTACTTACAAGCATACAACAGAAACTCACATGCATTTCCCTGAAAGAGAAGCAATCTGTTCCAACACTTTAATTCTCTGTGCGAAGTGAATGGAGTGTTGCTTCACTTTCTAAATGCTGTCCTTTCAGAGAAAATCACTTTCCTTTGAAAGTGCCTTAAGCTACTTGCAAGCATTCACAAGAAACACTAATGCGTTTCTATGAAAGAGAAGCAGTCTGTTCCAACACTTCAATTCATTTCGCGAAGGGAATGGAGTGTTGCTTTACTTTCTAAATGCTGTCCTTTCAGAGAAAATCACTTTCCTTTGAAAGAGCCTTAAGCTACTTACAAGCATTCAACAGAAACTCACATGCATTTCTCTGAAAGAGAAGCAGTCTGTTCCAACACTTCAATTCACTGTACAAAGTGAATGGAGTGTTGCTTCACTTTCTAAATGCTGTCCTTCAGAGAAAATCACTTTCCTTTGAAAGTGCCTAAAGCAACTTGCAAGCATTCACAAGAAACACTAATGCGTTTCTATGAAAGAGAAGCAGTCTGTTCCTACACTTCAATTCACTGCACGAAGGGAATGGAGTGTTGCTTCACTTTCTAAATGCTGTCCTTTCAGAGAAAATCACTTTCCTTTGAAAGTGCCTTAAGCTACTTACAAGCATTCACCAGAAACTCACATGCGTTTTTCTGAAAGAGAAGCAGTCTGTTCCAACACTTCAATTCACTGTGCGAAGTGAATGGAGTGTTGCTTCACTTTCTAAATGCTGTCCTTTCAGAGAAAATCACTTTCCTTTGAAAGTGCCTTAAGCTACTTACAAGCATTTAACAGAAACTCACATGCGTTTCTCTGAAAGAGAAGCAGTCTGTTCCAACACTTCAATTCACTGTGCGAAGTGAATGGAGTGTTGCTTCACTTTCTAAATGCTGTTCTTTCAGAGAAAATCACTTTCCTTTGAAAGTGCCTTAAGCTACTTGCAAGCATTAGGAAGAAACTCACATGCGTTTCTCTGAAAGAGAAGCAGTCCGTTCCAACGTTTCAATTCACTGTGCGAAGTGAATGGAGTGTTGCTTCACTTTCTAAATGCTGTCCGTTCAGAGAAAATCACTTTCCTTTGAAAGTGCCTTAAGCTACTTGCAAGCATTTGCAAGAAACTCACATGCGTTTCTCTGAAAGAGAAGAAGTCTGTTCCAACACTTCAATTCACTGTGCGAAGTGAATGGAGTGTTGCCTCACTTTCTAAATGCTGTCCTTTCAGAGAAAATCACTTTCCATTGAAAGTGCCTTAAACTACTTTCAAGCATTCACAAAAAACTCACATGCGTTTCTCTGAAAGAGAAGCAGTCTGTTCCAACACTTCAATTCACTGTGCGAAGTGAATGGAGTGTTGCTTTACTTTCTAAATGCTGTCCTTTCAGAGAAAATCACTTTCCTTTGAAAGTGCCTTAAGCTACTTGCAAGCATTAGGAAGAAACTCACATGCATTTCTCTGAAAGAGAAGCAGTCTGTTCCAACACTTTAATTCACTGTGTGAAGTGAATCGAGTGTTGCTTCACTTTCTAAATGCTGTCCTTTCAGAGAAAATCACTTTCCTTTGAAAGTGCCTTAAGCTACTTACAAGCATTCAACAGAAACTCACATGCATTTCTCTGAAAGAGAAGCAGTCTGTTCCAACACTTCAATTCACTGTGCGAAGTGAATGGAGTGTTGCTTCACTTTCTAAATGCTGTCCTTTCAGAGAAAATCACTTTCCTTTGAAAGTGCCTTAAGCAACTTGCAAGCATTCACAAGAAACACTAATGCGTTTATATGAAAGAGAAGCAGTCTGTTCCAACACTTCAATTCACTGCACGAAGGGAATGGAGTGTTGCTTCACTTTCTAAATGCTGTCCTTTCAGAGAAAATCACTTTCCTTTGAAAGTGCCTTAAGCTACTTACAAGCATTCACCAGAAACTCACATGTGTTTTTCTGAAAGAGAAGCAGTCTGTTCCAACACTTCAATTCACTGTGCGAAGTGAATGGAGTGTTGCTTCACTTTCTAAATCCTGTCCTTTCAGAGAAAATCACTTTCCTTTGAAAGTGCCTTAAGCTACTTCCAAGCATTAGGAAGAAACTCACATGCGTTTCTCTGAAAGAGAAGCAGTCTGTTCCAACACTTCAATTAACTGTGAGAAGTGAATGGAGTGTTGCCTCACTTTCTAAATGCTGTCCTTTCAGAAAAAATCACTTTCCTTTGAAAGTGCCTTAAACTACTTTCAAGCATTCATAAAAAACTCACATGCGTTTCTCTGAAAGAGAAGCAGTCTGTTCCAACACTTCAATTCACTGTGCGAAGTGAATGGAGTGTTGCTTCACTTTCTAAATGCTGTCCTTTCAGAGAAAATCACTTTCCTTTGAAAGTGCCTTAAGCTACTTACAAGCATTTAAAAGAAACTCACATGCGTTTCTCTGAAAGAGAAGCAGTCTGTTCCAACACTTCAATTCACTGTGCGAAGTGAATGGAGTGTTGCTTCACTTTCTAAATGCTTTTCTTTCAGAGAAAATCACTTTCCTTTGAAAGTGCCTTAAGCTACTTGCAAGCATTAGGAAGAAAATCACATGCGTTTCTCTGAAAGAGAAGCAGTCCGTTCCAACATTTCAATTCACTGTGCCAAGTGAATGTAGTGTTGCTTCACTTTCTAAATGCTGTCCTTTCAGAGAAAATCACTTTCCTTTGAAAGTGCCTTAAGCTACTTGCGAGCATTAGGAAGAAACTCACATGTGTTTCTCTGAAAGAGAAGCAGTCTGTTCCAACACTTCAATTCACTGTGCGAAGTGAATGGAGTGTTGCCTCACTTTCTAAATGCTGTCCTTTCAGAGAAAATCACTTTCCATTGAAAGTGCCTTAAACTACTTTCAAGCATTCACAAAAAACTCACATGCGTTTCTCTGAAAGAGAAGCAGTCTGTTTCAACACTTCAATTCTCTGTGCGAAGTGAATGGAGTGTTGCTTCACTTTCTAAATGCTGTCCTTTCAGAGAAAATCACTTTCCTTTGAATGTGCCTTAAGTTACTTACAAGCATACAACAGAAACTCACATGCATTTCCCTGAAAGAGAAGCAATCTGTTCCAACACTTCAATTCTCTGTGCGAAGTGAATGGAGTGTTGCTTCACTTTCTAAATGCTGTCCTTTCAGAGAAAATCACTTTCCTTTGAAAGTGCCTTAAGCTACTTGCAAGCATTCACAAGAAACACTAATGTGTTTCTATGAAAGAGAAGCAGTCTGTTCCAACACTTCAATTCATTGCGCGAAGGGAATGGAGTGTTGCTTTACTTTCTAAATGCTGTCCTTTCAGAGAAAATCACATTCCTTTGAAAGAGCCTTAAGCTACTTACAAGCATTCAACAGAAACTCACATGCATTTCTCTGAAAGAGAAGCAGTCTGTTCCAACACTTCAATTCACTGTACAAAGTGAATGGAGTGTTGCTTCACTTTCTAAATGCTGTCCTTCAGAGAAAATCACTTTCCTTTGAAAGTGCCTTAAGCAACTTGCAAGCATTCACAAGAAACACTAATGCGTTTCTATGAAAGAGAAGCAGTCTGTTCCAACACTTCAATTCACTGCACGAAGGGAATGGAGTGTTGCTTCACTTTCTAAATGCTGTCCTTTCAGAGAAAATCACTTTCCTTTGAAAGTGCCTTAAGCTACTTACAAGCATTCACTAGAAACTCACATGCGTTTCTCTGAAAGATAAGCAGTCTGTTCCAACACTTCAATTCACTGTGCGAAGTGAATGGAGTGTTGCTTCACTTTCTAAATGCTGTCCTTTCAGAGAAAATCACTTTCCTTTGAAAGTGCCTTAAACTACTTTCAAGCATTCACAAAAAACTCACATGCAATTCTCTTAAAGAGAAGCAGTCTGTTCCAACACTTCAATTCACTGTGCGAAGTGAATGGAGTGTTGCTTCAGTTTGTAAATGCTGTCCTTTCAGAGAAAATCACTTTCCTTTGAAAGTGCCTTAAGCAACTTGCAAGCATTCACAAGAAACTCACATGCGTTTCTCTGAAAGAGAAGCAGTCTGTTCCAACACTTCAATTCACTGTGCGAAGTGAATGGAGTTTTGCTTCACTTTCTAAATGCTGTCCTTTCAGAGAAAATCACTTTCCTTTGAAAATGCCTTAAGCTACTTGCAAGCATTAGGAAGAAACTCACATGCGTTTCTCTGAAACAGAAGCAGTCTGTTCCAAAACTTCAATTCACTGTGCGAAGTGAATGGAGTGTTGCTTCACTTTCTAAATGCTGTCCTTTCAGAGAAAATCACTTTCCTTTGAAAGTGCCTTAAGGTACTTACAAGCAATCAACAGAAACTCACATGCATTTCTCTGAAAGAGAAGCAGTCTGTTCCAACACTTCAATTCACTGTGCGAAGTGAATGGAGTGTTGCTTCACTTTCTAAATGCTGTCCTTTCAGAGAAAATCACTTTCCTTTGATAGTGCCTTAAGCTAATTGCAAGCATTAGGAAGAAACTCACATGCATTTCTCTGAAACAGAAGCAGTCTCTTCCAACACTTCAATTCACTGTGTGAAGTGAATAGAGTGTTGCCTCACTTTCTAAATGCTGTCCTTTCAGAGAAAATCACTTTCCTTTGAAAGTGCCTTAAGCAACTTGCAAGAATTCACAAGAAACTCACATGCGTTTCTCTGAAAGAGAAGAAGTCTGTTCCAACACTTCAATTCACTGTGCGAAGTGAATGGAGTGTTGCTTCACTTTCTAAATGCTGTCCTTTCAGAGAAAATCACTTTCCTTTGAAAGTGCCTTAAGCTACTTACAAGCATTCACCAGAAACTCACATGCGTTTCTCTGAAAGAGAAGCATGCTGTGGGAGTTCCTTCACCTCCTTCAGCCAATCGCCGCTGAGTTACCAGCCCATTGGGGCGTGGTCTCTCCCTTTAAAAAAAGCAGCGGCTGTCCTCCACTCTCTTTTTGTCTTCCGGCTCCGTTTCCGGCCCCTGGACTCCTTTCCTGTTCGCGCGGAGGGACTGTTGTCTGGGACGGTAATCTGTAAGTTTTTTCCCCTTTGAATAAATAACCATTCTATTAATCATAATTCCAAACTGGTGTGGGATTGTCTGTGACTTACGCCTTCATCTGGCGCCCAACGTGGGGCGCCATCTGTTGTAAGGGGCTGCGGGGCAGGCCTGCTTTTCTCCTCACCCGGCTCCTGCACGGCTAGCTTAGTCCCAGAAATAATAACACACAAGTTATATTCATTTAAGCACTGCCTGGCCCATTATTTCTTAGAGAGTTAGTTACTGACTAACTCTCATATCTTGATATTAACCCATTTCTAATAATCTGTAGCACCACGAGGTGGTGGCTTACCGGAAAAGATTTAGCATGTCTGACCTGGTGGCTGGCTCCATGGTGTCTGGCTCATAGCCCTCTTCCCAGTATTTTGTTCTGTTTACTCCGCCTACCTAATTTTCTGTCCTATCAAGGGCCCAAGGCAGTCTCTTTATTGACCAATGAAAATAACACAATAGACAGATAACCCTCCTCCAAAGGTACGGAGCCATGTGCTAACATAGATAAGGATAATGGGGTAACATAAGTTATAAGAGCTAATAAGGAGCCTGACCTAATGAGCCAATCAGTTTATAACCTTATGGAGTCCTGTGTGTAATTTCTCTTTGGGATTTGCTGGCTGTTGGGGTACCGGGCGGGACGGAAACCCCAACAATCCGGCCCTC